>NC_083343.1:116125968-116425968 GCF_019175385.1 Lycium barbarum | reverse complement strand
GAGTTCGCTTACCGAGGTGGAAAAGCTAAGTGCCTGCACGACTCATGTCAAAATAGGTCGTGATAAGTTGGTATTCGAGCCCTAGGTTACCTAATCTATAATACAAGAGCGTGTCTAGTAGATTCTCGTGGATCGATACGATGAGCTCCGTACTTATCTGTGAGAGGCTATAGGACATTTAGAAAATATCTCTCTCTTTCATTCTTTCGTGCTACTTTATTCTAATTGGTATCTGAAAAGATCAAATTGGTATCTGACTCTTATCTCTTCTCTAACTGATGGTGAGGACTCGAGCTACTATGGCCCGAGCTCAGGTGCCACAGCCAGCAGCTACGGCTAGCACCCAAAGGCGAGCGATAGTCAGAGGGCACGGCAGAGCGAGAGGTCGCGGGGCTGCCCCAGCCAGGGGTAGGGCTCCTGCGGTAGGACAGCAGCACGAGAGATCTCCGTCTCCCGAGTCAGAGTATCAGCCGGATCGAGGCCAGGCTGCAGAGGATGGTGTGGCCCCAGCACGGACACAGCCTGAAGTTATTTCTGATCAGGCTTTGCATGACACTATGGCCAGGTTATTACGTCATCTTGATGCCCAACAGCCTGCCACTGGTGTTACTACTCCTGGTGGAGGTTCACAGACCAGAGTTGGGGCACAGACCCCTAAGCAGGGACCTACTCGTGTAGCACACCTCGCAGCAGCTATGGCTTCCTGTATTGATGCGATACCCGCTCCTGGTGATGATCTTAGGCCCATGGAGGGCGCTGTTATGACCGCATCGGATCAGGATCTTGTTGGGAGGTTCAGGAAGTTAGAGCCACAGAGATTTTCGGAAACTTCTTCTGAGGATGCTTATGAGTTTATTCTGGATATGTATGAGTTGCTGCACCGGATGGGGATCGTGGAGACCCATAGGGTTGACTATGTGTCCTACCAGTTTCGCGGTAATGCGAAGACTTGGTGGAGGTATTTTGTGGCTTGCAAACCTGAGGGTTCTCCTCCCCTGACTTGGACTGAGTTCTACCGGGCCTTCCTTGAGAAGTATGTACCCCGGTCTTTGAAAGAGGCGCGTATGAAGGAGTTTCTACTTCTTGAGCAGAGGGGTATGTCTTTGGAGACCTATGTGACTTGTTTTTTATATCTGGCCCATTATTCCACTCTTTTGATCCTTACTGAGGCCGATAGGATTAGGTGTTTTGTTGGTGGGCTAGTAGTCTCTCTACAGATTCCCTATCTTTAGATGGAGTCCATGGGGGCTTCCTTCCAGTCCATCATCGATTATGCTTCTATGGTTGAGAGCGCTAAGGCCCGCTCATTTGGTGGTAGTGACAAGCCACTGCGTTAGACTGGGAGTTATGGTGGTTCTAGTTCGAGGGGCGCCGGTAAGTTTTCTAGGCCGCATCAGCCATATTCCGATCATCCTGTGCATTCAGCTTTACAAGCTTCCCCCAGTGAGCCACCCAGACAGAGAGCTTCTGAGAGTTTATTTTCCAGAACAGTAGACAGGGTTGTTTCCTCCTGGTCTTCAGCTTCAGTTTATCAGCCTTCGTCCCCTCTGATTTGTTTTTATTGTGGAGAGGTTGGTCATATTTCCAGGAGGTGCTCCCAACCCAGTCGGGATTATTAGTAATAGAGGACTCCGACACAGTCTGGTGGTCGAGGTAGTGTTTCTCAGAGGGGCGACGCTCAGTCAGGCCGCGGTGGTTCTCAGGGTTCCGGAGGTGTATCCTAGGTAGCTAGAGGTGGGTTCCAGAGTGCGACAGGGGGGTCTCAGAATGGATGTGGTGGGGTCCATTGTTACTCGTTTTCGGGTAGGCCCGAGGCAGAGGCCTCAGATACTGTGATTTCAGGTACCATTTCTATCCGTCATAGAGTAGCATTTTGTTACACCCCGAAAATTTCCCATTATCGTACAATGAATAGACTAACGAAGGGCAAAACGTATACGGTGTTTTGATAAGTAAGAAATAACATTTGATGATTCTAAATGAGATTTCAAAGACATGTGAGGTAGGAGACGGAAGTTGTTAAGGAAAGAAAGGTATAGGTTGTGTGTCGGGCAAGATTTACGAGTATCGAATTAATGATGGCTTAATGATGTTTTGGAGAAGAGTTATAATATCCCATAGATTGTTAACGAGGTGCTAAACAAGTGTCAAGAAGGCTCCATAAGGATTGAAGATCAAACGAACGGCGAAGATCATTTCAGGGAATTGGGGTTATACGACCGACTTATATGGTCCGTATAACATTATACGGTCCGTATAAAGGTCCGTATAACACCCATCAGAGATGATGTTTTCCTGGTGGTGAACCACGACCACTTATACGGGCTGTGCAATGTTATACGGACCGTATAAGAGTCCGTGAAAGTCCCGACGGGCTGAGTTAAGTTCAGTTATATAAATGTGATCCCACTTCACTAATTTCATTTCCCACAGTTCGTCATCTCTCTCAAGGCTTCTAAAGGGTTCCACACTTCTTCCACAAGAACCCAAGAGAAATTGATGATCAACTTCATCAAACCAACAAAATCAAGTGTATGAGACACATTAAAGTTCATCCAAGCCAAGGAATTCCAATGGAAGTAAACTAGGGTTTTGGTGCAAGAGAAGTATTTCCACTCAAGGCTTATTCCTATACTATCTAAGGTAAGTTTTATGATATTTTCATGTTGTTTAAGGTAATGAGAGGTTGAAAGGCTTAGATTATCGAAGGAGATAGAAAATGGGTCACAAAGATAGGAATAATGAGATTTTGAGTAATAGTTTGGAGTGAATCATGAATATTGATATGTTGTGATTGTAAGTATGCTATAAGTGACATTTAAAATATGGGATAAGCATTATATGTGAGAAAACACAATGGTGAACTATGACCATGATTATGGAGGAATTGAAGTGAAATTGTGAAATGTGGATAGTGTAGATGAATGATGATTGTTGCTTATAATATTGTGAATGTTGTTATGGAAGTTTGGGAGTTGATATGGAATATGGGGAAATTTGTATAAATAAAGGACATTCTACCCAATTTTCTCTAGCTTTAGTAAGCACGTTCTTATAATCGTTTAGCTAATGTTAATACGAACTCCCTTGAAGGTAAAGACGTGAGCATTGAAGGAGAACGGTCAAGCGGTAGAATAGCTAAAGGATAAGGTATGTGAGGCTAGTCCCTCCCTTCTAAGGCATGAATCTTATGACATGATCTTCCCTCCTTCTCCATGAATTTCATACATTCTGTAAAACTAAGAGTCTATGCTCATGAATAGCCATATGAGTTAAAAATAAGAGACATTATGAACATGATGATGATGAGCTTAAGTCTAAAGATTCTAGAGTTCACGATATGATGTTTCTACAAAGCTAATGATGTTAACTACGATCCATTGATGTTGTTTATTGTATACACTCACCTTATATGCTAATTCCTTCAAAGTGAGGCAGAATGCTTATGAATACTCCATAATGGAATCGGGGGTTCACGACCTTACGTCACCCTGATAGAGTTATAGTTGTATTTGAGTTTTTATGCATGCATTATGATAAGTATATGATGATGAGATTACACCGCGCCTAATGGCCGGGCAGACACCGCTAAGGTGGGCAGCGTATACACCATGTCTAGATGGCATGGGCAGACACGACTAGTGGGCGGCATAAGATGGTACCCCGGACGCGGGAGGTCTGGACGCGGGCTAATGATTACCACACCGTACCTATATGGTCGGGCAGCTTATACATATATGCATACATGATATGATGATGATTACGGAGTAAGCCAGCATGCATTATATCTTCTATAATTGATAGTCAGTTACAGGTTGCTCCTCATTTGATGCTTCCTTATTTCATCAAGAAAAGAGAACGCGCCTCCTCCCGTTTGGCAAGAATTTGTAGATGCCTTCATCCGCCACTATTTGCCACCCGAGGTTCGCCGAGCTAGAGCGGATAGGTTCTTAAATCTAAAACAACGAAATATGAGTGCTCGGGAGTATAGCCTTCAGTTTAATTCAATGGGGATAGAGTGCACAGATTCGTGAGTGGACTAGGGCTACATTTGTTCAAGGACTGCTTAACAGCTTCGTTGCAAGATGGAATGGATATTTCCCGCATTCACGCCCATGCCCAGAATTTAGAAGGACAACAACATCCACAAAGAGGTGATCGTGATATTGATAGAGGGCAAAGTAAGAGGGCCAGATCTATGGGGGCAGGTAGTGATTATAGAGGGGGATCAAGGTAGGTATATTCTAGACACTCAGGCCAGTCGGCGACTAGTGCGCCTCCACGATTTGCAGGTAGGAGATTTGATCGCTCCTTTCGTTCAGGACAGGGTTAGAGTTCGAGGGCCTCAGATTCTCAGTTTGGGGGAGATTATAGCTAGAGGAGACCCCTAGTACCGCGATGTAGCCAGTGCGGTAGATTACATTCCGGACAGTGTCGCCAAGGTTCAGATGCTTGCTATGCCTTTGGCCAGGTTGGGCACATGATGCGAGATTGCCTGTCGATGAGTGGTAGAGTTAGGGTCCAGTCCACAGGATCAGCGGTTGGTTCTTCTTCAGTGCGCCCGGTAGGGCAGACTCCCCAGATTCCAGCAGGCCGAGGGGGAGCATCTACTTCAGGTGCCACTCAGCCCCGTATGTATGCTTTAGCCGGACGACAGGATCTTGAGTCCTCCTCGGATGTGGTTACAGGTATATTATCTGTATTTTCTCATGATGTGTATGCATTGATAGATCCGGGTTCTACCCTATATTATATTACTCCGTATGTTGTGGGTTGTATTGGGGTGAAACCCGAGCCAATTAAACCTTTTGAGGTATCTACTCCGGTTGGTGATCCCGTGATAGCTAGACAAGTGTACAAAAATTGTGTAATTGTGATATGCGACCGCCAGACAGGCTGATTTAGTTAAGCTGGAAATGTTAGATTTCGATGTGATTATAGGTATGGATTAGTTGGCCTCATGTTATGCTAATGTTGATTGCCGAATGAAAGTAGTTCGATTTCAATTTCCGGGAGAGCCCGTGCTTGAATGGAAGGGTAATACAACATCTCCAAGAGGTAGATTTATTTCCTACCTTAAAGCAAGAAAGATGGTAGCTAAGGGATATATTTATCACTTAGTCCGAGTTCATGATATCGAAGCAAAGTCGCCAACTTTTCAATCCGTTCCGGTAGTGAATGAATTCCCGGATGTATTTTCAGATGAACTTCGAGGTCTTCCACCGGAAAGAGAGATTGGTTTTTCCATTGATGTGTTGCCGGATACCAAGCCTATTTCTATTTCTCCTTACCGAATGGCTCCTGCAGAATTGAAAGAGCTAAAGGCACAGTTGAAAGATTTGCTTGAAAAAGGATTCATTAGGCCTAGTTCATCACCATGGGGAGCACCAGTCCTATTTGTGCGGAAGAAAGATGGTTCTCTACGGATGTGTATCGATTATAGGCAGTTGAATGAGGTGACGATAAAGAACAAATATCCTCTCCCAAGGATTGATGATTTGTTTGATCAATTACAAGGTGCCAAGTGGTTTTCCAAAATAGACTTAAGGTCAGGTTATCAGCAAGTGAGAGTTAAAGAAGAAGATATTTCCAAAACAACTTTTTGAATGAGATATGGCCATTATGAATTCCGGGTGATATCATTTGGGTTAACTAATGCTCCGGCAGTGTTCATGAATTTGATGAATAATGTATTCAGGCCTCTCTTGGATTTATTCATAATAGTATTCATTGACGATATTTTGGTATACTCTCGCACAGAATCAGAACATGCAGACCATTTACATATTGTTCTTGGAATTCTTCGAACTCAAGAATTGTATGCAAAATTTTTAAAGTGCGAGTTTTGGCTGAATTCTGTGACATTTTTGGGTCATGTTATTTCAGATGATGGCATTCGAGTTGATACTCAGAAAATTGAAGCTGTGAAAACTTGGCCAAGGCCTACGACGCCTACAGAAGTCCGTAGTTTTCTGGGATTGGTAGGTTACTATAGAAGGTTCGTGGAAGGATTTTCCTCTATTTCAACCCCATTGACGAAGCTAACCCAGAAGTCAGCTAAATTTCAGTGGAATGATGCTTGTGAGCGTAGCTTTCAGGAATTGAAGGATAGGTTAACTTCAGCTCCGGTCTTAACACTCCCAGAAGGGCCAAATGGTTATGTTATATATTGTGATGCTTCCGGTATTGGGTTAGGATGTGTGTTAATGCAGCACGATAAAGTGATCGCTTATGCTTCGAGACAGGTACGGAAACACGAAAAGAACTACTCAACTCATGATCTCGAATTGGCTGCAGTTATTCATGCATTAAAGATGTGGAGACATTACTTGTATGGAGTGCATGTTGATATCTATACAGATCACAAGAGTCTTCAATACATTTTCAAACAGAAAGAGTTGAATCTGCGGCAGAGGTGGTGGTTAGAATTATTGAAAAATTATGATGTGAGTATTTTATACCCAGAAAGGAAAATGTAGTAGCTGATGCACTTAGCCGCGGATCGATGGGCAGCCTATGTGAAGTTCCTCCGGAGAAGAAAGAATTAATTCATGAGCTCCACCAACTAGCTAATCTTGGAGTACGCCTAATTAATTCAGGTAGTGCGGGAATTGGTATTAATAATCCCACATTTTCGTCCCTGAATATGGAAGTGAAAGAGCATCAATATGAAGATCCTCAGTTGAGCTATTATAAAGGCACATTTTGTGAAAAAGAGAAGTCTCCATTTGAAACTTCTATGGATGGAATTCTTAGATACCGAGGCAGGCTATGTGTTCCGAATGTTGCAGAATTACGTCATCGAATCCTCGAAGAAGCTCATTAGTCTTGGTATTCTATTCACCTAAGTGCAACAAAGATGTATCATGATCTCAAGTTAATATATTGGTGGGATGGCATGAAGAAAGACAACAGAATTTGTAGCTCAATGTCCAAATTGCCAGCAAGTGAAAATTGAATATTGAAAGCCAGGAGGATTACTGCAAGCAATGGAAATCCCTACTTGGAAATGGAAAGTGATTAATATGGATTTTATTATGGGATTACCTCGTTCCCGAAGCAAGTATAATTCTATATGGGTGATTGTTGATAGATTGACGAACGCAGCTCATTTTCTTCCAGTCAGAACCACATACTCAGTAGAAGATTATGCAAGGTTGTATATCAAGGAGATTGTGTGACTCCATGGTATTCTGATATCCATTATCACAGATAGTGGAGCGCTACAGCTAAGTTCTGGAAATCCTTCCAAGAAGGTTTGGGTACTCAAGTAAAGCTCAGCACGGCATTTCATCCGCAAACTGATGGGCAAGCCGAACGTACCATTCAGACCTTGGAGGATATTCTAAGAGCTTGTGTTCTAGATTTTGGTGGTAGTTGGGATGACCACTTACCTCTAATTGAGTTTGCATACAACAATAGCTACCATTCCAGTATCCAAATAGCTCCGTATGAAGCTCTATATGGAAGGAAGTGCAGATCCCCAATTGGATGGTTTGAAATAGGAGAAGTACAGCTAATAGGCCCTGAGTTAATTCAACAAGCAGTAGAAAAAGCCAAGGTGATCCGAGATCGATTATTGACAGCCCAAAGTCGCCAAAAATCTTATGCGGACAACCGTCGGCGAGACTTAGAATTCCAAGTTGATGACTGGGTATTTTTGAAGGTGTTGCCAATGAAAGGAGTGATGAGATTTGGTAAGAAAGGAAAGTTAAGTCCTCGATACATTGGACCCTATAAGATTATCCGCAAGGTGGGTCAAGTAGCTTATGAATTGGACTTGGCTCTAAAACTTGAATTAGTCCATCCAGTTTTTCATGTCTCAATGCTCCGCAAGTGTGTTGGAGATCCTATGAGGATTGGTCCAATAGATGATGTTCAAGTGACAGAAAAGCTAGTCTATGAAGAAGTGCCCATTGCCATATTCATTGTTTTAAAAGGCAGTGTCAGGACTCGCCCCGGGGCTCGCCTCGGGGCAGGGCAGTGGCAAAACGCCCTGGGGCTAACGTGCGGGACTTAGTTCCTATGAGGCTTACGCCCTAAGCACCCAACCGTACGCCTTAAACACGCCTAACGCCCAAGGCTCGCCTAACAGTTCTTACACAAATTATATTTTAAATTCCTTAATTAAAATCATTCACCCTCATAATTGTTTAACAAAATAATGATACTTAATAGTTTTTCACCTATAGAAATAGAAGATTTGGTGTAACTCATATAACAATTCGTAGTATTGGATATTTACTATTTGAGAATGTCGTGAGGGTGAATATCACTTTTTTTTTTTTAAAAAAGAACACATAGTGAAATTGTACATTTTCACTTGTCATTAGTCATAAGTCCTATGTATCAGAATTATCATATAATTTTATTTTTTGTTCATGAAGAAGTAATGTTTTAATTGTAATATTGATAAATTTTATTGATTATTTGCTTATAGGGAGATAAAATGAATAGTATGATAGTAATAGTGTTTTAAGAAACTGTGTTTTTTTCCGTGTTTGAAAGTTAAAATGTTAGAATTGTTTTGCATTTCATAATAGCTTTTATTTCATTGTATTGTTTATACTTGTAAAATTATGTTATATATAATTATAAGTTATAAGCGGTGTATAATGGGTTTTGATCATTTTTTTTTGTGAGGATCAAGCGCGCGCTCACACACACACACACACACACACACACACACACACATATATATATATATATATATATATATATATATATATATATATATATTTCATTTATTTACAGTTTTTTTTATTTTTTTATGTAATTTTACCTATTTAAAAATATTTTTGTAATTATATTATTTTAAAAAATACTAAAACTTAAATATCCATGGGGCTTACGCCTCGTTGAGGCGTATGTAAAATGCCCCGCCTTACGCCCCCGCCTTTTAAAACACTGGCCATATTAGACAGGCAGGTACGGAGACTTCGAGATAAGGAAGTAGCCTCAATTAAAGTCTTATGGCGGAATAACAACCGAGAGGAAATTACTTGGGAAGCAGAAGAGAGTATGAAATCCAAATACCCGCACTTATTTCAGCCCTCAGAAGAGATCCACGATGAAACATCGGGATTATGAGGTATGTATGTTTTCTTTTTATGCATATGGGTCGTGTGTGGCCAACTTATATTGCTATTGTGTTGTGCCCCTATGAGGCAATGTTATTATGGGCTGTTGTGACAGGATGGTAGTGCCATATTACAGGGGGAAACTCTGGCGAAATATTCGTAGAATTCCTGAGTGCTTAACATTCGAGGACGAATGTTCCAAAAGGGGGGGGGGGGGAATGTTACACCCCGGAAATTTCCCGTTAACATACAGTGAATAGATTAACGAAGGGCACGACGTATACGATGTTTTGATAAGTAAGAAATAACATTTGATGTTTCTAAATGAGATTTCAAAGACATGTGAGGTAGGAGACGGAAGTTGTTAAGGAAAGTAAGGTATAGGTTGTGTGTCGGGCAAGATTTACGAGTATCGAATTAATGATGGTTTAATGATGTTTTGGAGAAGAGGTATAATGTCCCTTAGATTGTTAACAAGGTGTTAAACAAGTGTCAAGAAGGTTCCATAAGGATTGGAGATCAAACGAACGACGGAGATCATTTCAGGGAAATGGGGTTATACGACCGACTTATACGGTCCGTATAATAGTATACGGTCCATATAAGAGTCCGTAAAACACCCAGCAGACACGATGTTTCCTTGGTGGTGAACTACGACCATTTATACGGGCCGTGCAATGTTATACAGACCGTATAAGTGTCCGTGGAAGTCCCGACGGGCTGAGTTAAGTTCAGTTATATAAATGTGATCCCACTTCACTAATTTCAATTCCCACACTTCTTCATCTCTCTCAAGGCTTCTAGAGGGTTCCACACTTCTTCCACAAGAACCCAAGAGAAATTGATGATCAACTTCATCAAACCAACAAAATCAAGTATATGAGACACATTAAAGTTCATCCAAGCCAAGGAATTCCAATGGAAGTAAACTAGGGTTTTGGTGCAAGAGAAGTATTTCTACTCAAGGCTTATTCCTATACTATCTAAGGTAAGTTTTATTATATTTTCATGTTGTTTAAGGTAATGAGAGGTTGAAAAACTTAGATTATGGAAGGAGATAGAAAATGGGTCACAAAGATAGGAATAATGAGATTTTGAGTAGTAGTTTGCAGTGAATCATGAATATTGATATGTTGTGATTGTAAGTATGCTATAAGTGACATTTAGAATATGGGATAAGAATTATATGTGAGAAAATGCAATAGTGAACTATGACCATGATTATGGAGGAATTGAAGTGAAATTGTGAAATGTGGATAGAGTAGATGAATGATGATTGTTGCTTATAATATTGTGAATGTTGTTATGGATGTTTGGGAGTTGATATGGAATATGGGGAAAGTTGTATAAATAAAGAAAATTCTACCCAATTTTCTCTAGCTTTAGTAAGCACGTTCTTATAATCGTTTAGCTAATGTTAATACGAACTCCCTTGAAGGTAAAGACGTGAGCATTGAAGGAGAACGGTCAAGCGGTAAAATAGCTAAAGGATAAGGTATGTGAGGCTAGTCCCTCCCTTCTAAGGCATGAATCTTATGACATGATCTTCCCTCCTTCTCCATGAATTTCCTACATTCTGTAAAACTAAGAGTCTATGTTCATGAATAGCCATATGAGTTAAAAATAAGAGACATTATGAACATGATGATGATGAGCTTAAGTCTAAAGATTCTAGAGTTCGCGATATGATGTTTCTACAAAGCTAATGATGTTAACTACGATCCATTGATGTTGTTTATTGTATACACTCACCTTATATGCTAATTCCTTCAAAGTGAGGCAGAATGCTTATGAATACTCCATAATGGAATCGGGGGTTCACGACCTTACGTCACCCTGATAGAGTTATAGTTGTATTTGAGTTTTTATGCATGCATTATGATAAGTATATGATGATGAGATTACACCGCGCCTAATGGCCGGGCAGACACCGCTAAGGTGGGCAGCGTATACACCATGTCTAGATGGCATGGGCAGACACCACTAGTGGGTGGCATGAGATGGTACCCCGGACGCGGGAGGCCTGGACGCGGGCTAATGATTATCACACCGTACCTATATGGTCGGGCAGCTTATAAATATATGCATACATGATATGATGATGATTACGGAGTAAGCCAGCATACATTATTTCTTTTATAATTGATAGTCAGTTACAGGTTGCTCCTCATTTGATGCTTCCTTATTTCATTGATGTATTGTTATTGTTGATGCCTCACATACTCAGTACAATGTTCATACTGACGTCCTTTTCTTTGGACGTTGTGTTCATGCCCACAGGTAGACCGGGAGGTGATCCAGACTCGTAGGAGCTATTTGCTGACTTGAGAGCACTCCGTTGTTCCGGAGGTGCCATTGATTTATTATTTTGTGTATATATATGTTTTGGGCATGGCGGGGTCATGTCTCGTCCATATGTCTATTACTCTAGTAGAGGATCGTAGATGCGTATGTGTGAGTAGTATGGTCTCACGATGTCCTTATTGTATGTACATTATTTTGATAGCCAAAGGGCTTATGTATACAAAGGTAATTATGTTTCGAATTGAAAAATGGTTTTTTCCTATGACTTGAGTATAAGATTAATGAATGAACGCTTGATGAGTACGATGGGTAATGGTTTGAGCGGTGCTCGGCGGTTAGCCCCGGGTACCCGTCATGGCCCCTAGTCGGGTCGTGACACATCTGTGTTATTTGATCCTAGATCCACCTATTCATATGTATCTGAATTTCATGCCGTTGGTTGGGATTTGCCTTGTGATAGCATAGCTATACCTGTTCATGTGTCTACTCCGGTCGTAGATTCGGTGATTGTTGATCGAGTTTACCGGTCTTGTTTGGTTACTTTTATGGGGTATGACACTTGGGTAGATTTGATGATTCTCGATATAGTGGATTTTGATATTATATTGGGGATGTCTTGGCATTCTCCTTATCACGCGATCTTGGACTGTCACGCCAAGACAATTACCTTAGCCATGCCGGGCATTCCTAGGCTTGAGTGGAGGGGTATTCCTAGTCCCGCTCCGAAGAAGATCATTTCCTACCTTCAGGCGAAGAAGTTAGTAAATCAGGGGTGTTTAGCCTATTTGGCTGTGTAACGACCCGTTTGGTCGTTATAGTCTCCTCAGTATTTTCGCCCGTTCTCGAGCATCGTTAGCTCACTTTTGACCCAAAGGGACCGTTGACATGCTTTTCGAGGTGTCTAGATCGGATTCGAGCAACTTTTGCGAAAATTAGGTTTAAAGTGAAAAATGGTTGACCCATAGTTGACTTTTGGGCAATGAACCTTTTTCAAAATTTTATCAATTTCGAGATATCCGGATAGTCATTTAGAACCACTGTGTGTGTTTGGTTTGGTTCCCAATGCACTTGGGTGCATTTCGGGACTTGGGATGGAAATTTGGAATTAAGACACCTGCGGTTGCCTTGGTCAACGAGACCTTCGTTGGGAATTCCGAGGCCACAGGCGCATTTGTAGCGCGTTTTTATGTGAGACTAGGTGTTTGATATGTGAGCAGATGGCTTCGGGAATTAGTCAGAAATCGGATCAAAAGGAAATCTTTGGTTAAGTTTCTGGTGTCTGGTGCCCGTTTTAGCGGCAGTGGCACCGCTGGAGCGTTAGCCCTGCCGCTGGAGCGGTCAATGATTTTTATTCATTACCGCTGAAGCGGCCAGGTGGTCGTTGGGGCGGCGCCGCTGGGGCGGTCCAGGTAAAGCTTCAGCGGGTGACGGACAGTTAATAATATTAATGAAGTGTTAAAAATCCCTAGACCCTCATTTTACCCCATTTCGATATTTGAGCTTGAATAAACTGCTCTTAAGGATATTGGGAGGAAAATCTTGGAGGTAATTCCTACTCACTTCTTCATTCTTCCTTTAAACCATAATCATGTTAAGATTTTCCCTTTTCCCTTAATGAACCCAAGGTGGTAAGAGTAGAAAGAAGGTTTTGAAGATTATTGTTCCTAGGATTATTAATGAATAAATTGGTGATGTTTTGTTAGATATTGACTAATCTAGGTTCATTAATCGTAGATCTTCCACTTTTAACGTTGAGTTTTGGATTTGGAGATTTAGGGTTTATACCCAATTTTGGGGTTTTACATGAAATCATAATCTAGGGTAATTATTGAGCTAAATCAGCAATTAATGGTTGGATTATGATTGCTTAGTACTTAATTTGGTATTTTACCCGCGAATTTCCCGTTTTGCCCTTGTGGACCCGTTTTTCCCAAATTCTAGGGTAAGAATTGACCTAATTGAAATCATGGCAATATTAGTATCATTCTTCATGATTTCTAATATAGAATTCGATCATGCTTAGACTACTTTGGTTCTGAGCTTCAGCGGAAGGGCAAGGAAAAGGAGTGAGTTGTTGGTATTGCGGTTCGACAGTCCAGGTAGGTTATGATTTACCTTTAGTGAGACTTTGTATAGTGAACCACATATTTAGATTATAATGTCGGAGATAGCATGTGAACCTTCAGGTATGAAGTGGGGATGGATATTGCCTTAGGTTGGGCCCTGATGTATGTTGGGACTAGCCACCCCGTTATGCGTGCTTGATTGTTCAATTGTGTTGGCTTGATGCCATGTGTAGTTGGTAATTATCAACATTTGTTTTGTCGTCTTGATTTGGATAGAATTGACATACTCATGGTTGGTATTTGTACTTGGATATATTGTTGGCGTACCCACTGTTGGTACTTGACTTATTGATATATGTTGGCATACCCACTGTTGGTATTGTGATGTGATACTTGTTGGCGTACCCCGTTGTGGTACTTGTGATATTAAACTTGATCGATTTACATATGCATTGCATGCATTCTCTCATATTCATGCATGGCTGATACCCGGTGATGATTCGATACCGTTGATTGAGTGAAACTGATATTTGATAAACTGTTTTACTTGAGTGATTGTAAAAAGGTCGATGTCCGAAGATCCATTCCGGAATCGTTGATTATATGAAACTGATATTTTGATTAACCCTTTTACTTGAGTGATTGTTGTTACACCCTATTTTGAACGGGTTCAAGATAGTTTGCAACTTTCCGGTTCTTCTAACTGGTTTAAAAATGGTTAGAGTCACCACCTTATTTTTAAGGAAAAACAAGAAACCTATATGTATTTATGTATCTACTCCATTTTTAGTCCACGAAACCTATGAGATTCTAAATAAGGGTTTTATTTACCCTGAGGGGAAGGTATTAAGCATTCCTCAGAGCCCGTCCGAAGACAGTCCTTAAACTTAGTTTAACTAACAGTCCTTAAACTTAGTTTACCTAAACACTAGAGGGGGATTATCTATCTATTTATCATTATTATTACCTATTTTCAAAATGTTGTGATTTCATTAAAAGCTGCACTAGTTGATTATATGCTAAGTATATACGATATATAAAAATGTAGTTATACCAAGTATCAATTATTTATAAAGAATGTATATTAAAAAAAAGAATAGACAAAAGAGTATAAAGAGAATGTACCTTGTAAGTATAAAAGTGTATCTGTTGGTATAAAGAGTGTACATCCGTTAGTGTAAAGAATGTATACAACTATATAAAGTATGTATAAAAAAAATGTAAGAGTATGTAAAATAAATATATCAAGGATATAAAGAATGTGTGTCTATGTATATTAAAAGAATGTATGTATATTAAACATATAAAGAACATATTTCAAGTATAAAAGAGTGTATATCAAACATAAAATGTATAAAGAATTGCATAACTAGGTATATTAGTGCATAAAGAATGTAAAAATAATTTACGAATATTCATTGGTGTAAAGATTTTATATAACGAAATTATTCAGAAAAGTGTAGTTTATTTGACTTGTTTCTACCGTTTAATTAAAAAGAGTGTTCGTTTAATGAATATCCTATCAAAACAATAAGGAACAAAAGGATAGAAAAAAGTTTTGGTAAAAAATAAGTATAAGGAATTATGTATAAAAAATGAGTGAAAAGATATAATGTAAAGAATAAAAGATTTGTAAATGGACGGCCTAGTATTTACCTAGCATAAAAAATGTGGATTTAATTTAACTAAAACATGTATTGGTGTATACGAAAGGATATAAATTGTACATTGTATTAAAAGTGTATAAAAAATATAAAATAAAGGATGGACTAGTATTCTTGCCTAAACGTCAAAAGTGTGAATTTAATTAACAAAGTACTTATACCAAGTCAATTTAATCTATTTATGAAAGTATTAACGGCTTAAATCTTGCCTAGGGCGAATTACAAATTTTAAGTTAAACAAATACGGCGACAAGTAAATACATATATCAGTCGGTCATTCCAAAAATAAAGTTTCCACTATATTACGATTTTATGTTTTGTACATTTATAAAGAACGTGGAAAGTAAATACAAACAGTGATTCGAGTTTCTTCCGAGTATCGTCTTCGAGATGTATTTTCTCGTACCTATATAAGCACTTGGTAAAATGTTAGTAAGAGAATAAATAACTATCTAATGAATTAAAGAAATGATAAATAAACTAAAAATAAAAACCCGTCTTTTGTACATGGGAGGCCTTGGAAATCGACGAAAATTTCTTCATCGGCCATTTGGGTTTAGTATTCGCCCAAATGAGTTTAAATAAATGATAAAAATGGTAAAAGTGTCAACGATAGTCCTGTTGACCGCCGGAGTATTATTTTTCGGGCACACAACCAACATTTATTTAGTAATAAAAAAAACAGTCTAAGAATATTGCGTATCAATTTAATAAAGACGTCGCTAAAGGCAAAATGGTCAAACAATCCAATACTCAGCAGTAACGGAGTAATAGTAGTGATAGTAGTAGCGAAAAGGTACAAACTATCATGGTCAACAGTGATGAAGCTGAACAAAGCAACAACAACTACACCTCATAACAAATACAATGTCAAAAATAAACAAGAGCAGAAATACCTCGACAAAGGGGTTTCCATGGAATCACTGTACTGTAGATCGTAAGCAATGACCGGAGATTTATAGGAATAAACCATTATCAACAACCTACTAGATCTGTTTTTTTTTTTTAAATCCAGAATAAGAGAAAAAAAAAAACATCATGAAGGAGCAAGAAGATAGGAACGAGAGGGAAAATCAGTTTCAAGGGAGAATATTGGTGGGGTCTAGCCGGTTTTAATGGTTTTCCGACCGGCATTGGTTCTGGCAGCATCAAGGTGGTGAAAAGAGCGTTGGGGTGTTGGTGACCAGTGGAGAATGCTAGTGGTGTGGTTGCTTGCTGCTCCGGTTCAACGGAGCAGCGACAAAGACAAAAGGGGGGCGGGGGGGGGGGGGGGGTGTGGATATTTTGGTGTCGTTTGGTTAGTGGCTTCTGCGGTTCACTGGAGCTCCGTCGTTGCTCATCGGAGAAGAAGCAGTAAGGGTGATGGTCGGCGGCTAAGAGAGAAGTGGAGGAGAGGAGGAGAAGTGTTTAAGGTTCTGTTAGAAGAGAGAGGGAGACGAAATAGGGGTGTGGTGGCTGTGCGGGTTCGTGGTGGTTGCTGAGCTCGGGCAGTGGAGGTGTGGTTGGTGGCTTAAAATGGGAGAAGGGATAAGAGATGATTAAGTTTAGAAGAAGGAAGGCAGATCTGGAAAATGTTTTCGGTCTTGAATGTAAAAGCCTCTTCCTTTTCTATAAACTACATTTTAGCCCCTTCTATTGTTCAAAAAATAAAATTTTGTACCCCTTTGTCCCCTTGATGCTACTTTTAATCTCTAGGTTATTATTTAATGAGGTTTTCACCCTTTTAACCAATGTGTAAAAATGTATCAACCAATGTATGAAGAACTCAACCCATCATCCCAAATGTCAACATTTTAAAAGGTGACGAGACCTTGACTTAATCAAATTTTTGCTCTGCGTTTAAAAATTAATTGCTTCGGTTTTCTCTGCACTGACGGACTGTACTAAAATATAGTTAATTAATACATGTATAAATAATAATTTAAGTATAAAATATAAATATTAATGTATAAGATATAAAAATGTACTGCTATAAAATAAAGAGATAATTATTAATTACACAAAATGGCAGTATTACGCTGTACATGTGCAAAAATAATGATTCTTAAAAATGACAATAAATTGATAAAATTCCTAAAATAAGGATGGTCATCAATAAATTATCGAAAAATGCAAAAATGTGTAAAAATGCTATTTCGTGCTCTTTAACAAATCAGGACCACCTGAAACGTTAATTTTAAGCACGTCGAGCCAAAATTAGGTGTCAATAATTGTGAGAAGGCTGATGTCCGAGGTTAAATTCCAAAATCGTTGATTGTGTAAAACTGATATTTGACAGACTTTTTTACTTGAGTGACTGTGAGATGGCCGATTTCCGATGAGCTATTACGGCATCGTTGTTGTATGGCCGATTATGATTTTATCCCGGAATCGTAGTGCATGGACTCCGCGGGTCCCCCAGGGTGGTGCCGGTGAGGCCTATCCTGTGAGCAATTAGTCAGGGTCCCGTCTGTCTGTTGGGCAAAGATCCGGGATGGGTGACACTTAGACTTCGCAAGTCACACTGGGTTGTGCTATCGAGTCGTCGATATTTTCGTTCGGAGTATATATGTACACCTCATTTGCAAGGCATTACATTTCATTCATTCCATCATTGCACTGCATTGCATTATGACTTGATTGAGATGTTTGGTGATTGGATTGTGATGATTGGATCGGATCGGATCGGATCGAATATACTCAGACTTGCCATATTCGAGTTTTAGATGCTTACATAGGTGATAACGGATACTCAGTTGTGATTATATTGTCTCATGCTTGGTTGGTTTAATTTCTTATCTGCTTTATTATCTGAATTGTGTTAACTATGCTTAGTCGGCCGATGATGCCTACTAGTGCAGTGGTTTGTACTGACTTGCACTTTTTGCATTCTTTTATGAATGTAGAGTACCAGGCTGGATCTACTTCTCTGACCCTTGGCTGATCGACTCTTCAGCTTCCATTCGAGTTTTCCAGGGTGAGCATGGCGTCCGCTGACCTTGAAGACTCTCCTATTTTTCATGTCTTACTTTATTTCAGAGACATAGACATTATGTATTAGTACTTCTAAATTGTACTATTCTCCCTAGATGTGCTTGTATTATTCAGACTAGACCCCGAGGGTATTTACTGTCTTTCACATTTTTTACTACTATCTATCTATATATATCGTGAGACTTACGTATTTATTGATTTCCGCTACTTAACTTTCTTCAATTTATGTATTAGTTCATTGTTGGGATAAGGGTTCGCTTATCGAGGTGGGAAGGTAAGTGCCCGTACGGCCTATGAAAAATGGGTCGTGACAAGCTCATGTTCGTGACACGACTGTTGCATCTCCACCCCTTGAGTCCATCCCTATTGTGAGCGAGTTCGCAGAGGTATTCCTGTCGGATCTACCGGGTATGCCACACGATCGCGACATCGATTTCTCTATTCATTTGGATCCAGGCACTAGCCCTATTTCTATTCCGCCATATCGGATGGCACCTGCCAAGTTGAGGGAACTTAGGGAGCAGTTACAGGATTTATTGAGCAAGAGGTTCATTAGACTAAGTGTCTCTCCTTGGAGTGCTCCGGTGTTATTTGTGAAGAAGAAATATAGGACCATGAGAATGTGCATTGATTATCGCCAGCTGAACAAGGTTATTTCAGAACAAGTGCCCTATGCCTCGTATTGATGATCTGTTTGACCAGCTTCAGGGTGCTTCGATGTTTTCGAAGATTGATTTGCGTTCAGGCTACCACTAGTTGAAGATTAGCGCGCAGGATATTCCGAAGACAACCTTTCAGACGAGATATGGACACTATGAGTTTCTGGTGATGTCTTTTGGGCTTACCAATGCCCCGACTGTATTTATGACTTTGATGAATGGCATCTTTAGGCCATTCCTTGATTCTTTTATGATTGCATTTATTATTGATATCTTGGTGTATTCCAAGAGTAGAGAGGAGCATGAGAGCCATCTTCGTTCTGTTCTTGGGTTGTTGAAGAAGCATAGCTTGTTTGCTAAATTTTCTAAGTGTGAGTTCTGGTTGGAGTCTGTGGCATTCTTGGGCCATGTTGTGTCTAAGGATGGGATTATGGTTAACCCACAGAAGATTGAGGCTGTGAGAGGTTGAGCGAGGCCCACTACTGTTACTGAGATTCGTAGTTTTATGGGTTTGACCAACTATTACCGTCGCTTCGTGAAGGGTTTTGCAGCTATTGCTTCGTCTTTGACCAGGTAGACTCAGAAGGATGTTCCCTTCCAGTGGTCAGATGATTGTGAGGAGAGCTTTCAAAAGCTCAAGCTTCTTTTGACTTCAGCCCCGATTTTGCGGTCTATTATGATGCCTCTCGTGTGGTTTTAGGTGTTGTGTTGATGCAGGAGGGTAGAGTGATAGCTTAAGCTTCCCGTCAGTTGAATAATCATGAGAAGAATTACCCTACCCATGATTTGAACTTGTTGGCCGTGGTCTTCGCTTTGAAGATTTGGAGGAATTATTTGTACGGTGTTCATTGTGAGGTTTGCATCGATCACCGTAGTCTTCAACATGTGTTTACCCAGAGAGATCTTAATTCCAGGCAGCGCCGATGGATGGAGCTCCTGAAGGACTATGACATATATATTCTGTACCATTCCAGGAAGACCGATGTGGTGGTTGATGCCTTGAGTCGCAAGGCAGTGAGTATAGGGAGTTTGGCTCGATTGATTGATTTTGAGCGTCCGTTGGCCATGGAGTTTCAGACTCTGGCCAACAGTTTCGTTCGCCTTGATATTTCAGCCCCAAGCAGGATTTTAGCTTGTGTAGAGGCGAGGTCGTCTTTATTGGATCGGATCAGGACTCATCAGTTTAAGGATGCTCAGTTGAGCGAGATTCGAGATAGAGTTTTGAGGGGTGAGACCAAGGAGGCCGTGATTGATTCTGAGGGCATTTTTAGGATTAGAGGACGCGTGTGCCTTCCTCGTGCTGGTGATTTGATTCAGTTGATCTTGTCTGAGGCTCATAGCTCTTGTTATTCCATTCATCCGGGGGTGACTAAGATGTACCATAATTTGAGACAACACTATTGGTGGCGTCGGATGAAGAGAGATATAGTTGATTTCACGGCTAAGTGTGGTAATTGTCAGCAGGTAAAGTATGAGCACCAACGACCCGGTGGTGTGCTTCAGAGGATGCCCATTCCCGAGTGGAAGTAGGAGAGGATTACCATGGATTTTGTTGTGGGTCTTCCAAAGACCTTGGGCAAGTTTGACTCTATTTGGGTGATAGTTGGTCGGTTGACTAAGTCCGCTCACTTTGTTTCAGTTCAGGTTTCCTATACCGCGGAGAAATTAGCCAAGTTATACATTCGGGATATTATGAGATTGCATGGGGTCCTTATTTCTGTTGTATCTGATCGGGGTACTATCTTCACTTCCTGGTTCTGGAGGGCTTTTAATGAGGAGTTGGGTACCCCATTGGATCTTGGTACATTTTTTCATCCCCAAATCGATGGCCAATCCGAGAGGACTATCCTGGTGCTCGAGGAAATATTGAGAGCGTGTGTTATTGATTTTGGTGGTCATTGGGATCAGCACTTACCGTTGGTAGAGTTTGCGTACAATAACAGTTATTATTCCAGTATTGGCATTGAGGAGATGCAGATCTCCGGTTGGTTGGTTGATGGATTCGAGGCTCAACCTTGGAATATGAATCAGTTGAGAGAGTCCCTTGATAGAGTGAGAGTTATTCAAGCCAATCTTTTGGCAGCTCAGAGTCGACAAAAGATGTATGCAGACCAGAAGGTCCGAGATTTAGAGTTTGCGGTTGGTGACCAGGTTCTATTGAAGGTTTCACCCATTAAGGGTTTTATGAGATTTGGTAAGAGGGGCAAGTTGAGCCCCAAGTATATTGGTCCATTCTAGATTGTTGACCATGTGGGTGATGTAGCTTACGAGTTGGCATTTCCGCCAGGCTTGGCGAGAGTTCATCCGGTTTTTCATATTTCGATGTTGAAGAAGTACCATGCCGACGGTACCTACATTGTTCATTGGGATTCTATATTACTTGATGAGAATTTGACTTATGAGGAGGAGCCTATTGCGATCTTGGATAGGCAGGTTAGAAAGTTGAGGTCGAAAGAGATTGCTTCTTTGAAGGTGCAATGGAAGAACCGCCCTGTTGAGGAGGCTACTTGGGAGATCGAGTCCGACATGCATAGCTGATATCCCCAGTTGTTCACCGATTCAGGTACTTTCTGCTCCTTTTCTCTTATTCACTCGAGGACAAGCAATAGTTCAATTGATATCTGATGTAACGACGTTTGGTCGTTATAGTCCTTTCAGTATTTTCACCCTTTTCGAGCATTGGTTAGCTCACTTCTGACCTAAGGGGACCGTTGACACGCTTCTCGAGATGTCTAGACTTGATTCGGGCGACTTTTGTGAAATATGAGCTTTAAGCAAAAAAGAGTTGACCTAAAGTTGACTTTTAGGTAAACTGGCCTTTTTCAGAAATCCGTCGCTGAGAGGTCCGGATGGTCGTTTAGAATTTGTATGTATATCTGATTCGGCTCCCAATGCACTCGGATGCATTATGGGACTTAGGTTAGGAAATTGGAAATGAGGTATCGGTGGTTGACTCGGTCAACAAGACCTCCGTTGGAAATTCTAAGGCCACGAGTGCGTTCGTAGTATGTTTTTATGTGGGTCTGTGTATGTGGTTTGTGAGCAGATTAACTCGGGAGTGGTTCGGGATTTCGGTTGAGACTTAGAAAAATATCGGGAATCTGGGGTCTGGTGTCCGCCTGTGCAGTCCCAGCGGCACCGCTGTAGCAGTGGAATGACCGCCAGGGCGGCCTGTTGTATTTTGCCTAGACTGTGGGGGCGGTGCTTCCACGGCGGCATCGGGCCTGTTATTTCATTAAGTGTGTATTAAGTAAGCCCTTTGACCTTGTGGGCCCTGGTTCCCCAAATCCTAGGGTCAGATTTGACCTAAATTGAATGATAGTAATATTAGTATTGTTCTTCACGATTTCTAATCTAGATTTCGAATATGCCTAGACTTCTTTGGTTTTGAGGCTCAGTGGAAGGGCAAGGCAAAAAAGTGATTGTTGGTGTTTACGGTTCGGCCATCTAGGTAGGTTATAGTTTACCATTAGTGAGACTTTGTATAGCAAAATATATATTTAGATTATATTGTTGGAAAAAGCATGTAAACCTTCGGGTATGAAGCCGGGTTAGATATTGTCTTAAGTTGGGCCCTGTTGCGTGATTGGGACTTGCCACCCCGTTGTATTATGACTTGATTGATCTGTTGTGTTGGCTTGATGCCACGTGTTGTTAATAGATATCGGGAACTGTTGCTATATCCTGATTGTGATATGGTGTTACTTTACTTTGACCTTGACACGCGCATAGATTTCTGTATGACTTGTGTAATTGTTGATGATATTGTTGGCGTACCCATGTTGGTACTTGTGACATTGATATATTGTTGGCGTACCCATATTGGTACTTATGACATTGATATATTGTTGGTGTACCCATGTTGGTACTTGTGATATGAAGCTGATTCTTGATGTTGACACATGCATTTCACTTATTCTCATTCTTCATGACATACTGTTGAGACACTGTTGGTACTTGGTGAGACATTGTGATGAGCTTGGCTCAGCTTTTAAATGAGAGTGATGTGAGAGTTCGATATCTAATGTTAGTCTCGAAATCGTGGATTGAGTGAGTGCATGGACTCCCCGGGTCCCCCAGGGTGGTGTCGGTGAGAACCCCCATGGGTAAAGATCTGGGTCTCGTCTGTCTGTTGGGCAAAGATCCGGGACGAGTGGCACTTAGACTTCGCGAGTCACCTTGGGTTGTGCTACCGAGAAGTCGACATTTCCGTCCAGAGTACATGTGTACAGAGCATTTGCATGGCATTGCATCGCATTCATACATTATTGCATTGCATTCACGGCTTACTTTGAGATGATTGATGTTGTTACTTATGATGTTGGTTTCACATTGGATATATTGAGACTTGGCACATTTGGGATTAGATGCTCTACTTAGGTTGTGACGTGTACTTGGTTTGATTATGTTTGACTTATACTTGTTGGTTTATTTGCCTATCTTGCTTTATTTTCTGAATTATGTTAGCTATATTTAGTCGGCCTATGATACCTAGCAGTACTTTGGTTTTGTACTGATTTGCACTTGCTGCATTCTTTTATGAATGCAGAGTATCAGGTTGGGTCATCCTCCGTCTCTCGTGGCTGATAGTCGCTTCAGCATTAGCACCGAGTTTCCAGGGTGAGCACGAGACGTTCGCTGCTTTGAAGACTCTTCCTATTTATGTCTTACTATTTCCATTCTGAGACAGACAGATTTATGTATTATTATTCCAGACTTGTATATTTTCGTAGATGCTCTTGTATGACTTAGATCAGACCCTGGGGGTGTTCCTTATTCCACACTATTTATATTATATATTATTGTGAGACTTACATAATTATTCTTTTCTGCTTGTTTGAAATATTATTCATATCTTTACTTATCATTGGGTTGAGGATTCGCTTACCGAGGTGGGAAAGGTAAGTGCCCGCACGACTCATGTCAAAATGGGTCGTGACATTTAGTTAAACCAATCCCACAAACCATGTTTAAAACCCCTAATTGCTAATATGATTTATCTTTTCCATATTTGCACCATCAAATATGGCAGAAAATTTTGTAGCGTTCGAAAATATTGCTGGAAAATCTTTTGGCTGGAAAAAATATTTTTTTACCATGGAAATCATAGAGAATACACAATCGACAACAACAGAAGATTCAATCATCTAGATGGTACAACAACAATCAAAGATTGCATGAAAACAGAACATCAATTGATGAGCAAAAGTTTTTCTAGAGATTAATTGACAATACCAAAACAGATTCTTCTTCGTTATTGCAGTATGTTTGCTATTTCGAGACCAAATATCTTTTTTGTAGTTTTTGTGCAAAACAAACAATGTAAATAAATGCCTACAATGTGTTTGATAAAATGTCTCAAATGGGTTATTTGAGAATTTTAAGTAAAAATGGATATTTAAAATAGTGAGAAGTTAAGATACTTAAAGCACAATTAGCAAATCGAATAAAGGTTACAACTTGTTTCACACATAGTTTATTTGCTTGTTAACCTTATGAAAATAATGAAGTTCACTAATTTTTAGGATGTGATACTAACAGAGCCTTTGGTTAGGACTATGTTGATTAGTGAACTTCATTGTTGGAGCGGAAGTCTTTCAATGACTTTTCTTTATTCATTTGATACTTCAATAGCTAAGGGAACTATGATATATAACGTTCTTGTGTTAGAAAGTCAATAGTTTAGAACTCCATTCAGTATCTTATTTATACTTTTTGTAATGTAGATTTATGGATATCACATCAACTGAGTCTCAAGGTGGATGTAATGTGCCAATAAAACTTGGGATGGCATTTGCTTCCGATGAGCACGCATATGACAGCCATAATGAATACGCAACTTTAGTTGGCTTTAGTATTAGAAAATAATATGCTAACAAAAAATAGAGTTCATGGGTATGTGACTTCATCAAAATTTACATGGTATAACGAAGGTTAT
This sequence comes from Lycium barbarum, assembly GCF_019175385.1. NCBI lineage: Eukaryota > Viridiplantae > Streptophyta > Magnoliopsida > Solanales > Solanaceae > Lycium > Lycium barbarum. The sequence continues at coordinate 116,401,284 of NC_083343.1, read as the reverse complement.
AGAAGCACGGACAAACGAGATTCGACGGTTCAAAAGCATAGAAAGGAAACTAGGACAGGGTGCTTAGCTCATATTACTATTAATCGTCAATCGAATGGAATGTTCGCATCGCTTCATTTGAAGAGAAACACAACCATCCTCTTGTTGATTCTTCTTTAGCTCATCTGTTACCATCTCAAAGAAATATAAAAATTGCTCAAGCATATGAACTTGACTTATTAGATGATTCAGGAATACGTCCCAAAGCTTCATTTGACTATGCTGCTCCTCAAGCTGGAGGACAGTCTTTTCTAGGTTACACAAAGAGAGATCACAAAAATTATCTCCGGGATAAAAGATAAGAATATTTGAAACATGGAGTGGCTCGTAGCTTGGTGAATTATTTTGAGAAAAGAACACCTGAAGATCTGGCTTTTCGATTTTCTTTAGATTTAGATGATGATAGTTTGATAACTAATGTATTCTGGGTTGATGCAAAGATGATAAGAGATTTTAAGATATATGGAGAGGACATAACATATAGGACAAATAAAAAGTATCGACCCTCGGCATTGTTTGTTGGTTTGAATAATCATCGGGAAATGGTTATATTTGGTGCAACTCTCCTATATGAAGAATCAACTGAAGCGTTTGAATGGATTTTTAATGCATTCTTTAGTATTATGTCTGCAGATAAACCAAAAACATTCATGACAGATCAAGATCCCGCAATAGCTTCTGTTGTCTCATCAGTAATGCCAGATACATATCATCGCCTATGTGTATGGCACTTGAAAAAAAAATGCTTTTAAACATCTTAATCATATCTTTAGAGCTAATTCATCATTTCCGAGGGATTTTAGTAAACTGCTTTACAATTATGAGTATGAGGATGATTTTTTAAGTGCATGGCAGGATATGCTTGAGAAATATGAACTTGAAGATAATAGTTGGTTGAAAACTATGTTTGCTATAAGGGAGAAATAGTCGATGACATATGGAAGAAATACATTTTCAGCAGGAATGCGAAGCACACAATTAAGTGAGAGTTTTAATGGATCTTTAAGGGGATATTAGAAATCTGATTTGGATATTGTTCAATTTTTTAAGCATTTTCAAAGATCAGTTGATGATAAGCGCACCAATGAGAATAAGTCAAATTATGATATGACTCAAAGAGTACCTATTTTAAAGGTTAAACTTTCTTTATTGATTCATTCTCGGGACGTATACACCCCAACTATATTTGACATGTTCCAAAATGAATGGGAAAGGTCATTACTTGTTTTCATAAAGGACTTTCATGATGAAGGAGAATTGTGCACATACAATGTTAGAACTTATGGAAGTGTTAAGGAGCATGCAATAATTGTCAAGCGATCGGTAACTCAAGTTTCTTGCAGCTGTAAAATGTTTGAGTTTATGGGTATACTATGCAGACATGCTTTAAAGATCCTTGATATACTGAATGTAAAGGATATGATTCCTGCTCATTATATACTAAAGAGGTGGACAAAAGATGTTATAAACATGCATGAGATGGATGTCAATCTAGCAGAAAATGATTCTGATCCGAAAGTTGAAGTTCTTGCGAGGTATAGACTTTTATGCCAAACTTTTGTTCAAATTTCGAGTGAAGCTTCTGAATCCAGAGAAGGGCATGAATTGGCTGCAAAATGTGTGAACGAGGTAATTGCAAAGTTAAATGATGTAAAGAAGAGAAATCAATCACATGAAGAGCCGACTCCAAGCAATAATATCCAAAATAAACCGAGTGAGACATTATTTGTTGATAATACAAATGTCACGAAGGTGACTAGGTTAAAAAGGAAGAAACTGATTCGTCGCTCTAATACTTGGCCAAAGATTTTTGTGGAAAAGGCCCAGAGAAAAAATAAGACTTCATTGCCAAAACTTCCTCTTAGCCAAACAGAACAGCAGTTAGATAACTTTCCATCTCTTCAAGTTCCAGATCCACCATTATCAGATGCATCAATGACTATGGTATCAAATGACATCTAAATTTTTCCTTGTTTATGGAGTACAACGTGAAAAATTATATTTGTCCTTTAAATAATAGGGAGTGGCAGAAGGAAGCTTTTCTTCATGGTGCCCTTTACAATTATCTCAATGATCATCCCACGGAAGTCTAACTCAACTCTTAAGAGTTAGTGACCAAAGTTTATGTCTCATCTTTTTTTTTAATAAGTAATGCTACTCATCTCGATATATGTCTTTTTTAACTAGCAGGATGTTTCATTTCATGATTTAAACAAGTATTCTCAACATTAATTATGACAACTTCGAAAAGGCGGAGATTCCATGGTGATGGTGACTTCTGCAACCATCGTCTTCATCTCAAAACCATGGCATATATTACTGAAGCCTTACGCCTCTGTTTTTCGTTCCTCTGGTTAAAATTAATAGGTGTCAAATTAAAGAAAAGGAATTGATCCAAATATCTAATGAACTGGTTTATAGCAGTTACAGTGGTACTATATTTGATACTTCATTAGAGATTCAATGAAATGGTTTCTGTGAATCATTTTTTTTTCTTCCCATAGTATTAATTTTTGTGGTTCTCAAAACCATCATTGGATTGTTGTTAGTACTGCTGATTTCCTTGGCGTGATCAGTGGTCCAGGCGCAAATGCTTGATATTCAGCGCTTTTGTGTTTCCTTGTAAAGTCTATGTTCAGGCAGTTTAGCTATAGTTGGTAATGTCGCTTTCCGTATAGCATTTATGAGAAATGATAGTATTGGAAGCTTCGGGCAATTAACTGTTTAAAAATGTGAAATGTCCCATAGCTAACTGGCTTAAGTATATTGCCCTAAATTGATACAAGTTCATGGCCAGGTTTTGCTGTGCGTTTGGATTCAGAGTTTGTTCAGTTCATTTCTGCTTTGGAGTTATCGGTTTTCTTTATGTTACAGGGTATGTTAGCAGATTAGCATATTTAGAAACCCATAACCATTAAGCCAAACTGTTAAGCGGAAATATCCAATCAAACCGCACGATAAGCACCCTTAGCTTCCTATGCTTTTAATTTAACACATATGACAGATTATGATGTTTATTTGCGATCTGTCAAGTGTCCTATGATTAGGATTAAATGTTTTGTCGAGAAACTCGTGTATCGTTTGGTATTATTTTTAAAACATCTATCTTTGAAATAAATGCAGAAATGGACCAAAATATCGATCTTTAACACAGTTGAATCATTCAAGTTTGGCAGTGGTCAGACAATTCATCAATATACAAGAGACATTTGGAGAATTGAACCTGTTGAATTGCCTTAAAGTTAGCTAGTTAAAGGGTGAAGCTAATTTTGTGAGGTTCTCACATACTGTTATCTGCAAATCTTGCCAATTCTTGTTACTCAAATGTAATTCTGGTCTAAGAGAAGATTTGAATATTGTTCTCAATATAATATAACTGATTCCATGCGAAAGTAATGCATCTCGCTTTTAACTGTTCCAGTTTGGGCAAGTTTAACATTGCATTCCTTGTGAAAAAGAATGTCAGCTGGTTAAAATATGTGGAAGTGTCTAATGGTGGACATAAAGGTCAAAATATCTACTCCATAAAAAACGTTGAAAAAAAAAATAAATCTCCATCACTACTTCTAAGAAAAAATTCCAATGAAAGGACATTTTCATTTTTTAACTTTTTCATTTCTATCTAACAAAAATTTACTAGTAAGAAAAACAAATATGGAACTATTTCTGCAAAAAGAATTATAGAGACATAGAGGTATTGACTTATTTTCTCTTCATGCACACACACACATAGCACTTAGTTTTTCATATGTATATATATGAACTGCAGTTTGAGGAATTAAAGACCACTCTTTATATAATAAGAGTTACCGGAACTATGAAAAATTCAGGTTCTAAAATCATGAAAATGAGTTTAATCTTTGTTTTTTGATTTGAAGCAGCAAGATATAGAGATGGTAAATAAATCCAGCAATATTTTCGGATGCTGCAAGATTTTCGCCATATTTGATGGTGCAACTATGAAAAAGATAAATCAGATTAGCAATTAGGGGGTTTAACCTTGGTTATGGGGTTGGTTTAACTAAATAAATGCTAGCCATTAGATTAAGAAAGGGACAGATGTCACCAACTGGAGGGATCCAATACAGGAGACGAGCCTCATCCAATAATGCTGTAAGCAAACAAATTAAACGTGGTTCACACATTATTAGAGCAAATAATGTTGTCTATAAATTGAAGAGGTTAGGAAGAAGGATAAATCATCAAAACAAATCAAGTCCCTAAAGATGAAGACCTGCATACTACTCTTTGTTTCCCTTGCAATATTCCTTCCATTGTCAGCCTTTGCAACTTGCAACACTGATACTCCGAACCAGCTACCGAGAGTTAATGTACTTGATACCAATGGTAATCCCCTCAACAAAAGCAGTAGGTACTTCATAACTCCGGTCTACAAAACTATAGACCGTGGAGGCGTACGCCTCGCTAATATCGGGGATATTGTACACTTGGTGTTACACATCAGTAGTGCTATGTATATCTCACCTTCCTACAGACGATGGTATCGGGGTTTATTTTAAACCTGTGAATCCCGAAGACCAACATATTATGGAGTCATCTCCGCTAAACATCAAGTTCTATCTTGAGTTTTGTCGTAACCTAACCGTGTGGAAGGTCCACAACTATGGTAAAATCATGCCACGCTACACCATAAGCACAGGTGCAAAGGTGAGAGATCTTCTCGATCAGAGCAGTTGGTTCCAAATTTCTGCTCAAGGTGAGAGGCAGTAAGCTCTTTTTCTTTGCTGGCGGTATTGGCAGAAACCTTGGCGTCGTCCGCCAGGGTGAATATTATCGTTTGGTTCTCTCAGACGAACCATTTATCGAGGAAGCATTTCTCTTTGAGTTCAAACTGGATGATACAAATGGAAAGGCCGAAGCGTGATCGTCATGTCATGCATCTGCTAGCTAGATCCCTAATAAAATTATGACAATAATGTAATATTGCAGCGCCTTAGTCCCAGTGTAAAAGTTATAGTAATAATTAATGCAATGCAGGCCGCTGTGCCAATCCATACTTTTATCTTTGACGTCGCTATTCTTCTTTTTGATTTCTTAACTGCTTAATTTCCGGAAACCTATTCTTCCCAATTTATAGACAGCGGCGGAGCTAGTCTTCGGTTGTGGGTTCAGTCGAATTCAGTAGCTTTGGTCCGAATCATATATTTGTATTAAATTTTTGATCAAATATGTACAAATTATTAATTTAGAAGCCAGTAACTTTAAAAAATTAGGACCCCGAATCGACAAACTTCATATCCTGGCTCCGCCTATATTTATAATACAACACTCTTTCTTTGTTTTAGTCACTCCAAAAAAAAAAAAAAGACACGTTTCTATATTTAGTAACAATTTAATTTTAAATTTACCTTCTCACCATTAATAAAATAATTTCTAGCCACACAAATTTTTATGATTTGTTTTACACCACAAATTTCAAAAGTCTTCCTTTATTTTTGGAACTTCGTATCCAGTCAAACGCATTCATATAAAATGGGAAAGAGAGAAAAAAGTATAAAATAAAAAATAGAGACATGTATGACAATTTTTTTACCGCTACGACCAGATAACATATAGCAAAGTAAAATTGTACACCTTATCTGAATTTGAAATGAGCATTTACTTACACCATAAACGAACAGAACATAGAGCAAATGAAAGAAAATATTAATTTACCACAACATAAAACATCTCTTGGTTTCAAATCTCAATAAACCATCAGATTAAAAAAGAAATAGGATAGAATGCAAATCATAAAAGGAAGTATACGTTAAGAGTGCAAAATGTAAAAAAAATAAAAATCGGGTATAAAAGTTATGCTCTTTGATGTTTCCTGACCATGTTAAATAGGTATAAGACATGAGTTGGTTGGTTAAATTGGTTTGGATTGGGTTGAGTTAAATGGAGTTAATGAATTAAATAAATTTATTATTAAAAAATATAATTTTATGTGACGCGACGGCATGTCAACTAGGAGAGAAGGTGGACTTTGTGTGTTTAGTATTATATTCTGAGAAAAATAGTGATGGTTCTAAAAGAAACAAAAGAGATATTTATAGACAATTCTCAATATATGGGTGACCTTTTAGGGAATTTAATCAAATTTTTTGACACAAATGCTCAATATCATTTGATTGAATAGCTTACCAAGCTCCTTGCTGTTTGAAGAAATCCTCCACTTCAATTGGTATTTTTTGAGTTAATTCCCTAAAAGGTTATTTATCTTTTGACAATTGCCTCCTAATATCACTTTTGTTTCTTTTAGGACCAGGATATCACTCAGCTATCACCATTGTCCTCCAAAAATACTAAACATTACAAAACCCTTCTTCCTCACATTAATTTTTTTTTAATAATAAATTTGTGGAATAATTTCAAAGACCTCCCTCCAAGTTTTTCTTGATAACACTTAGTTCCCTTGTGGTTTGAGATATTTACACCAACCTCCCTTACTTCGATTTTTGCAATCAAACTTGTTTAAATAATAAAAAATCTATATATTCCAAATTTTCCCTTTTATAACTTAATTATGGGAACAATATTTCATAACAGTTCTCTCCCCTAAAATTGTTAGGTATTATATTAATAGTTAGGCTAAAAATTTAAACTATCTTATATCTAAATAAGAAATTCTAAATTCTAGTATTAATGTAATATGTTTTTCCCGGTAGTGTTAATGTAATATCACTATGACAAATCCTAAATTCTAGTGTTACTATAATATTTTTTGTTGTTCTTATAATCATTTTATTAATAACAATATTTAGGCTAAAATGAGCACATCTTGCTTTTACTATTTAGAGGTTGAGATGAATAATCCATTTTTTAAATTCTTATAGATGTATAACTGCGATAAGTTTTAAAATAATTATTTGGGTAGAAGGAGCATAATTACTGTTATACCCCGTATTTTGTATATTCGGATATTTCAAGATAATCGCGATAAGTCAAGGGCAAGACTATATTTTGATCTTGGTTAACACACAAGTTGTTCATGAAAATATTGATGTGGTAATATTGAGGAAGGCTAAGGGAAAATTTGAAAATTAGAAAAAAATAGTTTTCATGAATTACAAAATTTGTCATGAAATAAAATAGGCTTGGAATAAAAAGAAAAGAAAAAAATAGTGGGCTTGAACCAAGGGCCAAGTGTGGCCGGCCCCTTAATGGGCCAAGGCCCATGTGGGGGTTTAGTATATGAAATTAAAAGATGACTAAATTCATCTTCAACCTAAAAGAAAAATCAAGAAGCTTTGAGAAAAAAGGACCACCCCATTTTCGGCCAAGACAAGAAAAAAAAAGAAAAAAATTGAAGCCTTCCATCTTTGATCCAAAAAAATTAACTCTCCTAGTACTCCTACTAATTCAAAGGTCCTCTTTAACGTGGTATAATTGTTGGGGCAAGAAAACATCTCTTGGTTGCAAGTTCATCATTCTAGACAAGAAGAAAATCAAGGGAAAAAGGTAAGAATTAATCTTCTCTTATGTGTTATGGAAGGTTTGTATATGTTGTAGTATGTAGGGATGAATGAAAATCATGAAAATATGGAAGCTAGGTGGTGGCCGTGTGTATGGTGTCATGGCCGTGTATATGTGTGTGTGTAGGAATAATGATTTAATTATTTTATCTAGTGTGTTGGTTGTTGTTGTTGTGGATCCTATATTGATAATGAGAGTTTAATGATTCAAGTTGAAGTTGTAAGTGTGGGAGAGTCGTTTTAGAAGTTAATGTGATTTGAATGTAGTCTTCTTGTAATTATGAAAAATAATGTTGTTAGTGTGTGAATTGTTAGTGTGGTTTATGAATTTGGGAGGAAGGAATGCGTTGTGGTTATTTATGGTAAGTTGGAAGATTTTAGATTGTATTGTTGTGGTTAATTTGAACATAAGTGAAATGCCGTCGAATTGTGTAGAAATGGTTATTGATGTTAGAATGTGTTTTGAATTAATTGTTGAAGTTGGAAATATGGTTGTTGGTATTGTTGTTGATGATTGGCCGAGTTGAATTCTCGGGGTGGTGGTATTTACAGGGGAGATGCTGCCGAAATTTCTATAAATAAAGTGTTGGTTGAGGATTGAATTCCTAAGTACTCGTAGCTAACGTTTGGTATTTAATGACATTATTGTAGACCTTGGGGAGCCCGAGACTGGAGTTAGGATTGGCTTAGGAAGCGGACGAGGTATGTAAAGCCCAACCTTTCTTTCTTTTGGCATGGTCTTTATGAAACGAGCATTTGACGTATATATACATGATTCCATGAAAATCCCATTCTTAGAGCCGCTAGGATGGCCAATGTCTTTGACTTCCATAAGCTATTCCATATGGGTTGATATGTATTTATGATGTTCGAAGAATCCTAGTTGGTATGTTTCCGAATGTTGTTCGAAAGATAATTGATATGCCTAAGGTCTTTGATATATATTTTGATACGTACATATGGTTCTAAAGCCTCCGTTTGACTTGATCCATAGTGGTATTTGAAAGTTACCTAATATGATTGTTACTTGAATTTCCAAATGTGGCTTATGAAATGTTTTAAAAGGTTATGTACTTCAAAAGTTTGTAACTTTCTCGCACTAAGTCCAATTGACCCGAAACTTGTTTCTGAGCCTTCAGGTGTCGGTAAGTATACGTGTCTATCGAGTCTTAACATTTATTCGCGTGCATATGGTTTCTCACTACTTTGCTCGTGCATATGGTTGTTAACTTTCTTATACAAACTCGATTTTACTTGAGACGTGTTTGTGGATTATTAATGATTTCAAGAAAATTAGTTTTGGACTAAAGGAAACATAAAATCGATTTCCAAAACCACTCCGAAGGGGGTGCGAGATGTTATTACTTAGACTTTCAAAACCACTCCGAAGGGGGTGCGAGATTTTCGAGCCTGAGCTATTAGATGATTTCATGACGTGACTAAGCGAGCTATATAATATATGGCCTCAGCTTATGCCTGAGTGTGCTATGGCCTCAGCCTATGCCTGAGTGTGCTATGGCCTCAACTTATGTCTGAGTGTGCTATATAACACATGGTCTCAGTTATGTTATGGATCTTTCAAAGTGACACATGATAGTTTTGAACAAAAAAAAAAAAGGGAAGAAGTTCCCGTTTTGAAACTAAGTTGCTCCGAATGGAGTCTTTTGATGATTTTCAAAGATTTTCATGCCTTTGCATATTTACATACATGCACGACATCATTGTTATTATTATTATGCCGGAAGCGGCATATGATTTCATGACGTGACTAAGCGAGCTATATAATATATGGCCTCAGCTTATGCCTGAGTGTGCTATGGCCTCAGCCTATGCCTGAGTGTGCTATGGCCTCAACTTATGTCTGAGTGTGCTATATAACACATGGTCTCAGTTATGTTATGGATCTTTCAAAGTGACACATGATAGTTTTGAACAAAAAAAAAAAAAGGGAAGAAGTTCCCGTTTTGAAACTAAGTTGCTCCGAACGGAGTCTTTTGATGATTTTCAAAGATTTTCATGCCTTTGCATATTTACATACATGCACGACATCATTGTTATTATTATTATGCCGGAAGCGGCATGCCCGAAGGGGCCATATTATTATTATTATTATTATTAATAATGCCGAAAGCGGCATGCCCGAAGGGGCTATCATCATTATTATTAAGCCGGAAGCGGCTGCCCGAAGGGGCCATATATGCCGGAAGCGGGCGTCCGAAGGGACTATTGTGATATTATATTTATATGGTGTGTTCCAGAATTCGTGTGTGCTGTAATTATATTAGGTATGCTAGAATTTGTGTAAGGTACTATATGGCACGGATTAAAATGTTGTTCCAGGTTACTCTCGGGTTACTCCTAAACTTGTCCACTGTTAGGCTTCTCCATTGACTATGATTCAGTAATGCTTTACATATTCAGTACATATTCCGTACTGACCCCCTTTCTTCGGGGGCTGCATTTCATACCCGCAGGTTCAGGGACGCGGTTCGGAGATCCAGCTACCTAGGGGGAGTCAGCACCAGGAGTCAGACAGCTCCACTTGCTTCGGAGACTGTTCCTGTTTTGGTATATCTTTTGTATATGTATATTGCAGGTCATACTCCTTAGACGTCTGCGAACAGCGTGGCTGTCATGATTACTGTTTGGCCTTGTCGGCCATTCTTTTGTTGTACAGAAGTGGTGGCAGCCTCTTTGGCTCGCCTCGTCCTATGCCATGTATATATGTATGTAAACATGCTTTGAGATGTTTTGAGTTACATGTCGACTTTGGTGTTTTATTTACAGCTTTCAGACTTAGTTGAAAAAAAAATCTATTGAACGCCATATTTAAGAACAAGTAGCATAAGTTGCGTCACCGGGCAGGGTAAGCTCGGTCACTTGTCATGGCCCTAGGTTGGGTCGTGACATTACATCTACGAAAAAGGGTTGGAAACTATATATACAGCATGATACTTTAAAAATAATCAATGAAATATGAAGCCCAAGCTTTTTTAATCAATTTCATATCACAGTTGTTGAATTTTATGTTTTAGCGTTTGAGATTAAAATTTTCAAGCACAACCAAAAAAATAAAAAATAAACCTGCACTTTACCTATAAAATTAGATATTTAATTATAAATTAGGAAACATCTTACGATCAATGAGAAGCTATTATTATCAAAAGTTTAGACATTATAAATAAGGTTACAAAAGTGTATATTAGGAACATAAACTTATATTAGGAACACAAATAATTTTTAGTAGTTAAAATTAGTTTGGTCACAAAAGAATCAAAATAAGGGAGGCTAGTGTAAAGAGAATTAAGTGTTATAAAGACAAACTTGGAGGGAGGTCTTTGAAAGTATTTCATAAGTTTATTATTAAAAAATAAAAATTTAATGTGACATGACATGTCAATTAGGAGAGAAGGGGGTTTTGTAATGTTCAATATTTTTTGAGGAAAATGGTGATAGTTGAGTGATATTCTAATTCTAACAGAAACAAAAGTGATATTAGAAGGCAATTGTCAAAACAAGGGTGACCTTTTAGGGAATTAGCTCGTATTTTTTCACGAAAAGCAGACATGAAATACAAAGTTTGAGCCAAAGTCATTGGGTTCCGCCGAACCCGTAACCTGCCTCCACGACTGGGTAGCGCAGATACAAGTTTTTCATAGGGATGTTAAATGAGCAAGTTCAGTTGAATTTTGGCGAGTCACTAGGTTGCATGAGATAAGATGAGCTAGATCAAGATGGGCTAAATAATCTCCATCACTGCCCCAACCATTAAAAAAAAGTATTATAACCAAAACCACATTAATGTTGTACGAATAGATCGGAGAGCGAGGGAAACGCCAATATTTCTATAAGAAACAAATTAAACGTGGTTCACATTCATGGCAAAATCATCTCTATAAATTGAGAGTTGGTAAGAAGGATAAATCCTCAAAACAAATCAAGCTAAGTCCCTAGCTAAAGATGAAAACCTGCATATTACTGTGAACGAATAATGATACTGAAGAAAGGACATGTATCACATGCATTGAGAGTTGATCTGGTGGTAAGCACCCTTTATGTTCAACCCGAACCGAAGATCGTGGATTCGAATCACCGGGGGAGAAGGAAGCTACTAGGGGAGGCATTAAAATAAAAATAAAAAGCACTGTAAGAGAATATTTTCCCTGTGTGTTTTCATTCATTCCATAGGTTAATATACATCATGTACATCACAATTGTAGGCTACAAATTAGGAACTAATTTGACTAATGGATTCTAACATATGCTATCCTAAAATAGAAGATTACAACATATATGGCACTAAATATGTACAGATTCTAACACACCCCCGCAGTCGGAGCGGGAGGTTTACGAACAGTTAGACTGTCCCGAAAATCATCAAAGAGTACACGCGGAAGACCTTTGGTGAAAATGTCGGCAATCTGATAACGGAACGGAACATGTAGGACACAAACCTCTCCACGTCTAACCTTCTCACGAACAAAGTGAATGTCCATTTCAATATGCTTGGTACGTTGGTGTTGTACCGGGTTTCCAGACAAATAAATAGCACTCACATTGTCACAATAGACCAAAGTTGCTTTACGAATAGGACAATTGAGTTCAAGCAACAGATTTCTAATCCAACAAGATTCAGAGACAACATTAGCAACCCCTCTGTAATTAGCTTCAGCACTAGATTTAGATAGAGTAGGTTGGCGCTTGGAAGACCAAGAAATCAAGTTATCCCCAGGATAGACACAATAACCCGATGTGGAACGTTGAGTGTCTGGACATCCTCCCCAATCAGCATCTGTATATGATAGTAGCGACTGTAGAGATGTTTTGTATAAATGTGTGCCAAAATCAATCGTACCTCGAATGTAATGCAAAATGCGTTTTAATGCTTCCATATGCTGGACTTTGGGATCATGCATAAATAAGAAAACCTGTTGGACGGCGTATGATATGTCTGGCCGAGTCAATGTCAAGTATTGCAAAGCACCTGCCAGACGACGATACTTCGTAGGATCCTCATACGGGGCACTGGAAGAAGCGCTGAGTTTGCCTTTGGTGTCAACTGGAGTGGGGCAAGGCTTACACTGTGACATGCCTGCCCTGTCAAGAATATCCTCTGCAGAAGAACTCTGAGACATAAACAGAGTATTTTTGTCTCGGGAGACAGCAATCCCCAAAAAATAGCTCAACGGACCCAAGTCTTTCATTGCAAATTCCGTAGCTAACTTGGACATAATACTGAGTCTGAGAGAGCCTGAAGATGCATTTAGAATAATATCATCCACATATAACAAAATATAAGCAGTATCCTTTCCACGACAATAAGTGAAGAGAGAGTTGTCAGATGTACTATGCGAGAAACTAATGATTGCCACATATACAGCAAAACACTAATACCAAGCCCGTGGTGCCTGTTTCAAACCATAAAGAGACTTACGCAAGAGACAGACATGATCAGGACGAGCCAGATCCCGGAATCCCAGAGGCTGATACGTATAGACGGTCTCATTCAAATTGCCATGTAAGAAAGCATTCTTTACATCAAGTTGGTGAATGGGCCAAGAGTGAGATAAGGAAATAGTTAGAACCACACGGATAGTTGCCGGCTTGACCACCGGATTGAAAGTCTCGTCACAATCAACACCTTCCCGTTGAGACCTGCCATCACCTACAAGACGGGTTTTATGCCTCTCAAAAGAACCATCAGATTTCTTTTTATGCCGAAAAATCCATAACGACCGAATAATATTAGCATGTGGAGGACGAGGGACCAACTCACAAGTCTTACTATCAATAAGAGCATTATATTCATCTTGCATGGAATATTTCCAATTCGGGTCATTAAGAGCACCAACGAGATTTCGGGGAATAGGGGAGATGGAATTAGTGGTGGCACTTAAGGCTTGATTATGGTATTTCAAGTTCGGCTTAAAAATCCCATGTTGACTACGTGTAGTCATGTGATGAACGGGTGGAGGGCTGGCAAGGAGGGAGCTGCTGCCGTGGTGAGGCAGCGTTGGAGAAGGAGGGGCTGGCAGTTGGGGGACTGCCGGTTGGGCAGTGGCAGGAGGCGGAAGAAGCTGGCGGGCAGCTGGGGCAGTGGGGGTGCACTGCTGGGCAGTCGACGATGACGAAGAAGGGGTGGGCGAGTTCGGGTGGTGGTTTGCAGGAGAGGGAGGGGGCTGCATTGGTGGAGCAGTGGCCTGGTCATGCAACAAATGGATTCTCAATGGGGAATTATCATCACCCAAAAACTCATATGAGGTAGGAGATGGAGTATTTATTTGTGAAAATGGGAAGGAACTTTCATCAAACCACACATGCCGGGCTATGATTATTTTTCAACTTGATAAATCATAGCATTTGTACCCCCGATGATTGGAAGGATATCCTAGGAAAACATACGGAGTGGAGCTAGATTGCAGTTTATGAATTTGTGTAGAGGGAAAATGAGGAAAGCATAGACAGCCGAAAATTCGGAGATGAGAGTATGATGGATTCTTTTGATAAAGAATGTGAGTGGGTGTCTTATATGCTAAGAGTTTAGAAGGGAGAATATTGTGTAGGTACGTCGCCGTGGCCAAGGCGTGATGCCAATAGGAGGGGGGCATAGATGCATGGGCAAAGAGTGTGCGAAGAATATTATTGATGGATTTAATTTTCCGTTCCGCCTTACCATTTTGGGGGGAAGTGTGGGGACAAGAAAAGTAGAAAAACATCCCGTTTTGTTCACAGAATTGATGAAAAGGACCATTATCAAATTCACGCCCGTTGTCACATTGAAAAGTTTTGATTTCTTTTTCAAACTGAGTGTGAATGAAAGTCCGGAAAGACAAGAAACAGTTATAAACTTGGGACTTTGTTTTGATGGGAAAAGTCCAAAGAAAATTAGTGTAATTGTCAAGAAATAAAACATAATATCTGTGACCAGAAGAGCTAAGAACAGGTGAAGTTCATAAATCACTGTGAACAATGTCAAAGGGCATAGTAGTAGTTGAAAGAGAGTCATAAAAAGGCAATTTAATTAATTTCCCCAGAGGGAAAGAATGACAAGCATTGTTTCGAGCCTTATTACATTCAATCAAATTACTACTACGTAAAGAACTAAGAATAACATCCCCTGGGTGACCTAAATGGTAGTGCCAAATATGAGGAGAGATGACACTAAAAGCAGATGGTGCGGAAGACGAGATGGCTCGATAATGTTTGAAGAATGGATAAAGATCACCCGAACTCTCACATCTCATGAGTTTGCTCCCCGTCCGTAAATCCTTCACAGAAAATCCAAAAGGATCAAATTCAACAGAAACCATATTATCGATAGTAAATTTACGAACGGAAATAAGGTTTTTGATGAGTTTAGGTGCATGTAAAAAAAAATCCGGTTTAGGGAGGGATTTACTCGAAGAGAAGTATGACCATAACCACGAATCGGAATCATGTTACCATTACCAACAACAATGCTATTATTTTTGCTCAATTGATAGTAAGATGAGAGAGTACTGTGGGAGTTGGTCATGTGAGTGTTGCTCCCAAACGCACACGCAAGTATACGTGGTCGTACAAGTAATATAGACTGTTAAGTCCAGATATCGATCCCACAGGGACTTAGATTATACTGTTAAACTAATTCAAATTCGAATAAAACTATTCAAGAGAGTAAAAATCAAGATTGTTTGTTGTACTAAACTAAAACTTGAAAAGTAAACAATTTATGATGGGTGATTTTGTGACTGGGACTACCTTGACAAAGATTGTAAGAATTATCAGATGAGAGAAAGATCTAGGGTTATGGCTTTCGACAATCCAGTTGATCTTCAGACAATTCCACCTATTTTATTTCCAGGGTTACTAGTTGACGGGTTAATTATGCTTTATGATATTCTCTCGAACTACTCACAAGCCTGTAGATGTTACTTTAATGCCTATATCTCTATGGTCATTAGATATAACAAGAACGCCTTTATTTTACCGTATTCAACTAAGTAGGGCTAAAGGGTATATCTCTATCCTCATTAGCGAAACGATTAAATCGAACAAACTCTATTTATTCTTATTACGTACGTGAATTCCCTTTCTCAAGTTCAATCCACGCACCACAGATAGTGTCTAACTATTGGCCAGATAATCAAACAATTCAAACCAAGAATAAATAAGCAACCCACAATATGGAAAATCAATAGATAGAAATTATCATCACATCAACTTTCAAGTCTTTCGCCACAACCCTAGAATTAGGAGATTAGCTACTCATGGTTCGATCATAGCCAAGAGAAGCCATGAATAAACTAGGGTTGAAAAAGATGAAAAATAAACTAAAGAGATAAAGAGGAGAATGGTGGCTTACAAAATCCTTGAATAATCCCAGAATACCGTTCTCAGCTCTAAAAACGTCTATATATAGGCTAGGGTAAAATTAATACATAAAGAATCCAAATCCTAGTCTAATTGGGAAAAAGATCCCCAGACTTCCGCTTTCCTTCCGCATCGCGGAAGGATCGCGCAAGGTTCTGCAGCTTCTCGCTTTTTCCCCGCGATGCGGGTCGATCGCGGAGTCTGATGACTGAGTTTGGTTGTTCCGCTTTCTTCACGCGATGCGGATCGATGGCCTGAAGTTCTGAAGCTTCTCGCGATCCTTCCGCGATGTGGAAGGAAAGCGGAAGTCTGTAGGTGATTGCTCTTCCGTTAGTTCATCCTTTGCGGTAATCGACTTGTTGCCTCAGCCAATCGACATCTGCTACGACTTTCAATCATTTTAAGCACATTTTCCATCGTTTGTTGTCATCGTACCTATAGACATGAAATGCAACGACATAAGTTCAAATACGATGGTTACCTCATGAATTAAGCGATAAAAGTCATAAGAAGAAGTTGTAATACGACACAAAACATGATATTTGTGCCAAATATCACCACCCCCACTTAGACTTTGCTCGCCCTCGAGCAAACACAAACCAACATCAGACTACACTTCTCGCTTACTCATTCAAACAGGTCTGCAACGGGATTCAACTAGTATGGCTAACTCTTGAAACGAGATTTTCAAAACAAACCAGTGACCCAGAATTGCGAAAGCCATGCCAAGGGTTCAAAAACAAAACTCATTTTCAGCACCAAGTACTTCTTTTCAACGAAAACATTTCGAATTTCAAAACCAGTTGACTCAACGACACCACTTTAACGCATATAGGTAACCTTATGATCGAGAAACCAACACTTCACCATTCTATTGCTAATTATGAGCCCTCACCTCAACAAAGTAGTCCATATCTCATCAAGAAATATATGTTTAAATCAATGGACATAAAATCATTAAGTACGCTCACTCTCACAAAGAATATCACATGTAAAGTACAACATACCATAGGCTTGCCCGTAGTGTAACCACTCCACTAATACCCGTAAGACGAACCTAGAATCAAGTAGGACTTCGAGGGTTGTAGTGTAGGCTGAGGGACGGGTAGGAATTATTTGGATAATAGTGACTAACCTCCCTAAGCACTTTAATACATATACTTCTATCGCTCTTGCACAACTTCTTCATTAGGCCCTTATTCAATATCAACCAACTTTTAAATTTCTCCCAATTCGCCCTGTTTCTTTGTTTAAGCACCACTCTTTTTCAAGATCACACAAGTTAGAAGGGACACTTTTTCGCTACATTTTTTTTCTGTCTTTTTCAGATTTCTTTCTTTTTCTTTTTTTTTTCAATTCCCAACTAACACGTGAATTAGTTCTTTTCATTCGGTGCCCCCATTGTCTTCCTAGATTACAGTTAACAACCATTTCTCCTCTTTTTTTTTCGCCTCCCAACTCCCATTATGCATGTAATGTGCTTAAAGTGCTTCTGGTGTGTTTTTGATCAAAAATCAAGTTTTATAGAACGAAGGGGTAACGACTAATTAACTGCTATCAAAGAAAAGGCTAAAGGCTCAAAAGGGCTAACTAAGGTGCTATTTGCAAGTTGGTGGGATAACTTTTCAGGATTTTTAGTGACTAATCAAAGAAATGCCTCTATCATTTGCTAGGCTCAACCGAACTTCATTTCGCTTTGTGCACACACAGGGCAAGTTCTAGACGTCAATACCAAACATGGATACGAACGAAACCTTACTCACACATGGCACATAATCAACGCAAGAAGGATTCGGTTGTCCCTCGAAACAATCAAACACAATGGAAATCATTAATGCCAAGTGGGTCATACGAGTCAACACAAAAACCATTTTCAAGTGTTTCCAAGAAAAGTAATACACTTTTACAGCATGCTTTCACAAAACATTTCAAGGTCGTTCATATGCCAAAACTTTACCTATCCCGTGCACCTAGCATTTGAATGTTCCTAGCCTACTGACTGATTTTCCCTCAAGCAGGTTGTCATCCACCCGTCATCAGGAACAGCCCTTCCTATGACTAAAAAAAAAATCTACCTACGCCCGGTTCAAAGGCCCCCCCTCGGGAAAGAACCGAGGCCATAAGAAAACCAAAGGGGGTGGATGATGAATGCCTACTAATGAGGGGCTTAAGAAGTTAACAAAGAAAAATAAAGAAAATAAAATCTTTTTGAAAATTTTCCAACTTTTTTTTTTCCTTTTTTTTTTTTTCATTTTTCACACTAAGATGCAAAACTAAAAAGAAATCCTATAAAACAAAAAAAATCCTACGACATTCTAGTCATCATCCGCAACCTCAAAATATGTTGTTACAAACCAAGGACGTATTTCCCCACCCCACACTTAAAGGTATGCACTGCCCTCAATGCATGTAAATTTGAAAACAAATAAAGCACAAGCGAGGCAAGAAATACTCCCTGGGGCCCACTAGGGCCTAGTCGTCCTCATCAAGGAAGTCCTCATCATCGGCCGCGCCCTCATCTGGCTCGACATCCTCTTCGTCGTCGCCTTGCATCAGCGACTCTGCCTCCTCCTCCTCTTCACATAGGACCATCACTCTATCAGCTGAGTTCTCATCCTCATCCGCGGGTAACTGAGATAGCTCACCTACCAACGCCCGAGAGTGTGGAGTGTGTGGGTTATCAATAAAGACCCTGGTGAGATCAATATTAAAGTGGTCACTCGCAACCATCATTCCTGAGTACAGCTGAGCTAGTATGGTGGACTGGGCAGACCTCTCCTCCGCCGGGGTCAAGTGATGTCCGGATATGCTTGCTGGGGCCATGACATTGGAGATATCGAGCGGTTCATTGGGTGCCTCAAGTACTCTATCAGTAGAGTACGCTAACTCACTGTCGAGCCGCATTAGGTAGGAAGTGAGAGTATTCCCATAACTTAGCCTTTTCGACTTCCCAGCCCGCACTCGGCGGATTTCCTGTAACATCCAATACCCTATGTTTACCGGCTGCCCTGTCATTAGAAAGTACACAATGCACACTCTCTCCCGTTGTACCTCCGAGAAGTGATCAAGTGGCATTATTCTCGCATTCAGGAGGCGCAGCCACACTCGGGCCTCTCTACAAAAGTTGCTCATGCTCATACTTCGGTGTTTCCGCATAGGTCCTGAGTATCTGGCCCATTGAGCTTTTGAGCGGGCTCCACACAGCGTCTCCCGGATAGCCTGATAGTCCGGCCTTTTGATGAATTCAAGTCAGGGCTCGACAGGCTCATCCGGGACTCCAATTGCCCCGCACAAGGTTGATGCCGTTAATGGCACCCAATTTCTTCGAAAGTGCACAGATTCTCGAGGCAGACGGGTTGGGACGCTCGCATAGAGTTCCAAAACCAAATCGATGTTCACAGGCCCCGGTTGTTCGAATACCGATGTCCATCCCATGGCAACTATACGGTCATGGATATCCCGAAAGTTCCTCTTCAAAGGGGCTCTACTGATTGCCCGCTCATGGTAGTACCCTTTCGAGGTGTCAAACCCCGCATACCACTCCGCTCCTTCCCCCGAGAGGTGGGGGTTTGTTGTCCTTTTAGTTGCTGGGGGAATAACCACCGCGGGATGCTTGCCTTTACCGGACGTTTGCCCCTTTTTCTCTTTGGGCGGGTTCTGTGCTCGCCCTCGTTTTGTACCTTGGGAGGAGGAGGCGACAACTTTGCCCTTGGATTTGCTGTGAACCATGTTGCCTGCAAAACAATGCATTACCAAACAACAGGTTTCGGTTAGGCATGACGGGGTCGGGAAACAACCCCACACTTACTTCAAACTATACAGTGGAAAGAAAAATCAAAAGAAGTTACTACTCCTACAAGACCTAGCAAGTAAAAACAAGGTATACGATCGTCATGTTGATTAGGAGGAAACAGGAATTGCTTTTCCTCACAATTCGAATTTGGTGGTGAGGTGCCGTACACAAGGGTTCCTAGGCTCGGTTAATGTTCCATTGTTACTCAAGACTTCACAAATTCACAAAAACCTGGTTTGGGACTTTCATTGAGCACTTTGTGGGCGTAAATTCGTCCTTTTACTTTGAGTAACAATGGGGGTTGAAGAACCCTCCCTTATGCAATGGGACTCACATTCTATCCACATTCACACCTATTACACAAGCAATACCAATCCCCGCCCTCAATTCGCCCATACCCATATCCCTACTCTACACAAAACCAACATAATGACAAGGAGAGAGAAAAATAGAGAAGGTGAACACTTACCTTGTGGTGTTGATGTGGGATGGATTACAATCGGAAGTTGTTTGTGTGAGAGAGGGAATGGGGGGATGGGCAATTTTTTTTTTCGTATTCAAGGAGAATGGGAATGGTTGAGGAATGCTGTGTAATGAAAAATGAGAGGGGGGTCCGTGTATACCCTATATTAGTGAAAAGAAATATACAAACCGGGTCGACCCGCGCGATCGGTCCGCATCGCGGGTCAATCGCTCGAAGCTGCAGATCTCCACGCGATCTGACCGCGTCGCAGGTATATCGCGCAAATCACTGGGCATTTCTGAGTTTGTGATGCGCGATTTGACCGCATCGCGGGTATATTGCGCGAATCACTGGGCACTTTGTCTGTTTTCTTCGTTTCCGCTCGATTCCTGCAACATGAACAAACGTGACTTATATCTTACAAATTGTTGGGTTGCCTCCCATCAAGCGCCTTAGTTAGGGTCGTGGCACGACACATTTTTTTTTTTTTACACATACGGGTTGCCTCCCGAGCAGCGCCTGATTTAACGTCGCGGCACGACGCAGGCGCCCTTCAAGCCTCTTCCAGATCGATGGTGGTCTTTGCACGGTCAGTGGCCTCCCCGTAGTAATGCTTCACTCTCTGTCCGTTCACCAAGAATGTCTCATCCGAGTGGGGTCTTTTAAGCTCGACAGCACCATGTGCAGTCACTCGAACTACCTCGAATGGTCCGGACCATTTTCTCTTTAGCTTTCCACCGAAAATCTTTAGCCTGGAGTTATACAACAGTACTAACTGCTCAGGCTCAAAGTCACGAGATTGGATGTGCCTGTCATGAATCCTTTTGATGCGCTCCTTATACATTTTCGCGTTTTCATAAGCATGATAGCAAAATTCCTCCAACTCGTGCAGCTGCAACAGTCTCTTCTCTCCAGCTTGAACCATGTCGAGATTCAGCTTCTTGATCGCCCAATATGCTCTATGCTCAAGCTCGACTGGTAGATGACATGCCTTACCAAAAACGAGCTTATAAGGGGACGTACCGATCGGAGTTTTGTAAGCTGTTCTGTATGCCCACAGAGCGTCATCAAGCTTCAATGACCAATCTTTCCTACTTACACTCACAGTCTTTTCCAAAATCCTCTTGATCTCCCTGTTCGATACCTCCACTTGACCACTTGTCTGAGGGTGATAAGCAGTCGCTATCTTATGTTTCACCCCATACTTGAGCAACAGTTTATCAAAGAGCCGATTGCAGAAGTGTGTACCTTGATCACTGATGATGGCCCGCGGGGTCCCAAACCTCGTAAAAATGTTTTTTTTAGAAATCGCGCCACCACACTAGCATCATTGGTGAGAAGTGCACTGGCCTCCACCCACTTCGAAACATAGTCTACAGCCACCAATATGTATTTATTTCCCTTGGATGGTATAAAGGGACCCATGAAGTCAATACCCCACACATCAAACAACTCGATTTCCAAGATGCCCTTCAAAGGCATTTCATGACGCTTGGAAATATTTTCGGTTCTCTGGCAGCTATCACAGGCACGCACAAATTCATGAGCGTCTTTGAACAGAGTTGGCCAGTAGAACCCGGACTGAAGTACCTTGGCTGCTGTTCTGTCCCCAGCATGATGTCCTCCATAGGGTGATGAATGACACTTCTCAAGAATTGCTGGGACCTCATCCTCTGGAACACATCTTCTGATTAACTGATCTGTGCCAACCCGGTAAAGATATGGCTCATCCCACACATAGAAATGACTGTCATGCAGAATCCGCTTCTTCTTCTCGTGATTAGCACCAGGAGGGTCAATCTCACTCACTATAAAGTTCACCATGTCTGCATACCATGGCACCTCAGCTGATTTAAGAGCAAAAAGTTGTTCGTCCGGAAACGTCTCGTTAATCCCCACTGCTTCATCAACATGTTCTCGATCCTCTAACCTCGATAAGTGATCTGCCACCTGATTTTCTGTACCCTTTCGATCTAAAATCTCGATGTCGAACTCTTGAAGAAGCAGCACCCAACGGATAAGCCTTGGCTTTGCATCCTTCTTTGCAAACAAGTGACAGACTGCCGTGTGATCAGTGTAGACAATCGCCTTCGTGCCCACTAGGTATGATCGGAATTTGTCAAAGGCGTAGACAACCGCCAATAACTCCTTTTCTGTGACAGTATAGTTCATCTGGGCTGCATCAAGTGTTTTGCTGGCGTAATAAATAGGGTGAAAGATTCTGTCCCTTTTCTGACCAAGGACAGCGCCCACAGCAAAATCACTTGCATCACACATTAGGATAAATGGTAGAGACCAATCGGGTGCTACGATAATAGGAGCAGATACCAGCCTTCATTTCAGCTCCTCAAAAGCCGTCAGACAGGCTTCATTGAACACAAACTTCACATCCTTCTCTAAAAGCCTGCACAGTGGATTGGCAACCTTCGAGAAGTCTTTGATGAACCGTCGGTAGAAGCCAGCATGCCCAAGAAAGCTGCGCACTCCCCGAACTGAAACGGGTGGTGGCAATCTTTCAATTGCTTCAATCTTTGCCTTGTCGACTTCTATTCCCTTGCTTGATATCTTGTGCCCAAGAACAATTCCTTCTCGGACCATGAAATGGCATTTTTCCCAGTTGAGTACCAAGTTTGTTTCTTCACAGCATGCTAACACGGCATCCAGATGGTTCAAACAGTCATCAAAGGAATCTCCAAAGACAGAAAAGTCATCCATAAATACCTCTACATAATTTTCCACCATGTCGGTGAAGATAGCCATCATGCATCGCTGAAAGGTACCTGGTGCATTGCACAAACCGAAAGGCATCCTCCGGAATGCGAACGTTCCATATGGACAAGTGAATGTGGTCTTTTCCTGATCCTCGGGCGCGATCATGATCTGGTTGTAACCCGAATAACCATCCAGAAAGCAATAATAATCATGCCCTGCCAATCTGTCGAGCATCTGATCCATGAAGGGTAAAGGGAAATGATCTTTTCTGGTGGCGTTGTTCAACTTTCGATAGTCGATGCATATCCTCCAGCCCGTGACAGTTCGTTGAGGCACCAATTCGTTCTTCTCGTTTTCCACCACAGTTATGCCCCCTTTCTTCGGGACACATTGTACAGGACTCACCCAATTGCTGTCCGATATGGGGTAAATAATGCAGCTGTCAAGCCACTTGATTACCTCTTTCTTCACCACCTCCTTCATGATCGGGTTCAGTCGCCGCTGACACTCAATACTGGATTTGCTGCCTTCCTCCAATAAAATTTTGTGCATGCAAAACGAGCTACTAATACCCCGAATATCAGCTATCGACCATCCAAGGGCTCGGATCCGATCTCTTAGCATGCGCAATACTCGTTCCACCTATACCTCATTCAGATAAGCAGAGAGGATTACGGGCAGTATGTCTCCACTACCCAAGAAAGCATAGCGAAGGTGAGGAGGCAATGGCTTCAATTCAAGAATGGGCGCCTCTTCGATAGATGGTTTCGGCTTCTTCCATGATTCTGGTCTGTCCAGCTTCTCAAACGGTGTATGTGCTCGTAGATAAGCACATGAACTGTCGAGAATGCTAAGACACTCCTCCACTTCTGCATCGATCATCAGCTCTTCCCCATATACCAAAGCTGTCTCCAAAGGGTCTCGCGAGGCCAGGAAGTGATCCAACTCGGCATTTGTGAGCTCAGGTTCCACCACAGAAATCATTTTCAATTCCTCATAATGGGCTGGAAGTCTGGTGGCTTTAAACACATCAAAAGTCGCTTCTTGCCCATTAACCGTCATGGACATCTTTCCATCCCTCACTCGGATCACAGCATCAACAGTAGCTAAGAAGCCTCTCCCCATGATGAGAGGAACACTCTTATCTGCCTCATAGTCAAGTATCACAAAGTCAACTGGCAGAATAAATGGGCCTACCTTCACAAGAACGTCCTCAATAATACCATCAGGGTACGCAAGAGAGCGATCAGCCAACTGCAAAGTAATAGTGGTTGGCCTTGGCTCCCCCAAACCCAATGTCCGGAACACAGAGGTGGGCATCAGATTAATACTAGCACCCAAATCACACAATGCTAGCCCAACCTCAATGTTGCCAATCGTAATTGAAATTGTGAAGCTGCCCGGATCTTTCAACTTTGGCGGGATTTTACTCCTCACTCTAGAACTGCACTCCTCAGTAAGTGCAACTGTCTCAAACTCTGTCCAACGACGTTTGTTTGCGACCACATCTTTAATATATTTTGCATATTTTGGGACTTCTTGTAGAAGCTCCACCAGAGGTATGTTGATGTGTACCTGTTTTAAGAGTTCAAGAAATTTCCTGCAAGCCGAATCCGCTTTCTGTTTCTGTAGTCGCTGTGGAAAGGGAGGGGGTGGTCGCACCACTTCTTCTACCTGATGCTCTGCGGCTGTTTGCTTTGGTTCTGCTCGCTCAGCAGGAATAAGTTTTGTCTCTGCTATGTTCTTCTTTTTTGGTGGCACTTCCTCTAGCTCTCTACCATTCCTCAAGGTGACTGCTTTGCATTCTTTTGGATTCTTTTCAGTATCACTCGGAAACGCACCCGGAGGTCTGACATTCTGCATAAGAGCCATCTGCCCCATCTGACGCTCAAGCTCGTGAATCGATTTCTGCATCTCACTCTGAATTTTCTGATTCTGCTGCTGCATCGCCTGGTTTTGAGCTATGAGCTGCTTCATCATTTCCTCTAAATTGCTGGATGGTTGTGCTTGAGGTTGTTGATAATTGTTCGGTTTGTGGAAATCCTGCTTTCCAAATGGAGTGTTGAAGTTATTCCCATAATAGTTCCCCCGATTTCCAATACCGCGATTCTGCTGCCCCACAAAATAGACAGACTCTGGATTCAATGGACAATTGTTGTAATCATGAGGTTCACCACAACCTACACATGCTGCCTGCTGAATGTGCTGAACTGGTTGAATCTGCTGAGCTTGAGGAAACACCCTCAACATCACATTAGTAAGAGTACCTATATCAACCCGAATGGCTGCAACATCATCAACTTTAAGAACTCCAGCAGCCTTTTGTGGTAATGCCCTGCTAGTCTCATTATACTCATGATGACCCTCAGACATCATCTCAAGGAGATCCTCCATTTCTTCATATGTTTTGTTTAATATCTGACCTTGAGCCGAAGAATTCAGCAGGGCCCTTGATTCGTGGTTGAGACCCTCTACGAAATAGTTGCCAATGATCTCTTTTGGCTACATGTGATGGGGGCAATCTCGCAGATAGCCCTTATATCTCTCCCAAGCGTGTGGTAGAGATTCAGAGTCTCTTTGGGTGAAATTGGCAATTCTTCCTCGCAGCTCCTTTGTCTTCTTGGGTGAGAAGAACCTGTCGATAAACTTATTTGATAATATTTCCCAAGAAGTGATAGAACCTGCAGGTAGATTTGTCAACCATTCTCTCGCTTCGCCAATAAGTGAGAAAGGAAATAAGGACAGCTTCACATAATCATCGGGGACATCTCTATATTGGAAATTCTCGCTCAATTCCACGAACTGCATTAAGTGCTTATGCGGGTCTTCACTAGATTTACCCATATACTGGCACGTATGTTGCACCAGTCGCACTGTTCCTTCTTTTAGTTCGAAATTTCCAGCAATGTCAGGCCTAACAATAGCTTTAGCAATGGTCGCTAGACTTGGCCTGGCATAACTGGATAATAGAATTCGTTGTTCTTGTGCCCTCGCAGCTGCTTGGTTTCCCTGTTCATCTGCGTTTCTTGCTCTATCCCTTTCTGCCTGTTCAAGAGCAAGTCTCGCTGCTTCGTTAGCCATTTGTCTCTGTCGTCGGAGGGTTCTTTCAATTTCTGGATCAAGATCAACTAACGGTTGTCCTGAACTTCTAGTGCTTGGCATAAACCAGAGAAGCCTAAAGAATCACAAGTAGAACAACGAAGAGGAGTAAAGACTTGAATAGAAAAAAAACAAACTCAAACTAGAGAAACAGTAAATGTTTTCTAAGTCCCCGGCAACGGCGCCAAAAACTTGTTGCTCCCAAACGCACACGCAAGTATACGTGGTCGTACAAGTAATATAGACTGTTAAGTCCAGATATCGATCCCACAGGGACTTAGATTATACTGTTAAACTAATTCAAATTCGAATAAAACTATTCAAGAGAGTAAAAATCAAGATTGTTTGTTGTACTAAACTAAAACTTGAAAAGTAAACAATTTATGATGGGTGATTTTGTGACTGGGACTACCTTGACAAAGATTGTAAGAATTATCAGATGAGAGAAAGATCTAGGGTTATGGCTTTCGACAATCCAGTTGATCTTCAGACAATTCCACCTATTTTATTTCCAGGGTTACTAGTTGACGGGTTAATTATGCTTTATGATATTCTCTCGAACTACTCACAAGCCTGTAGATGTTACTTTAATGCCTATATCTCTATGGTCATTAGATATAACAAGAACGCCTTTATTTTACCGTATTCAACTAAGTAGGGCTAAAGGGTATATCTCTATCCTCATTAGCGAAACGATTAAATCGAACAAACTCTATTTATTCTTATTACGTACGTGAATTCCCTTTCTCAAGTTCAATCCACGCACCACAGATAGTGTCTAACTATTGGCCAGATAATCAAACAATTCAAACCAAGAATAAATAAGCAACCCACAATATGAAAAATCAATAGATAGAAATTATCATCACATCAACTTTCAAGTCTTTCGCCACAACCCTAGAATTAGGAGATTAGCTACTCATGGTTCGATCATAGCCAAGAGAAGCCATGAATAAACTAGGGTTGAAAAAGATGAAAAATAAACTAAAGAGATAAAGAGGAGAATGGTGGCTTACAAAATCCTTGAATAATCCCAGAATACCGTTCTCAGCTCTAAAAACGTCTATATATAGGCTAGGGTAAAATTAATACATAAAGAATCCAAATCCTAGTCTAATTGGGAAAAAGATCCCCAGACTTCCGCTTTCCTTCCGCATCGCGGAAGGATCGCGCAAGGTTCTGCAGCTTCTCGCTTTTTCCCCGCGATGCGGGTCGATCGCGGAGTCTGATGACTGAGTTTGGTTGTTCCGCTTTCTTCACGCGATGCGGATCGATGGCCTGAAGTTCTGAAGCTTCTCGCGATACTTCCGCGATGCGGAAGGAAAGCGGAAGTCTGTAGGTGATTGCTCTTCCGTTAGTTCATCCTTTGCGGTAATCGACTTGTCGCCTCAGCCAATCGACATCTGCTACGACTTTCAATCATTTTAAGCACATTTTCCATCGTTTGTTGTCATCGTACCTATAGACATGAAATGCAACGACATAAGTTCAAATACGACGGTTACCTCATGAATTAAGCGATAAAAGTCATAAGAAGAAGTTGTAATACGACACAAAACATGATATTTGTGCCAAATATCAGTGAGATGTGGCTCTGGTGTCCATGTACCAATTGTTGTCTTCGGGCGGATTTAACGACATTGTATGCATAGCTTGATCAATATCTGTGGGCACATACCCACCATGTGAAGACGAGGTTGCTGAGTAGAATGACTGAGGAGGACGAGCACCGAGAATACCTTGCTGGGACTGGGCTGGCCATGACTGTTCCTGCCACCCGCGAGGCTGCTGCCAGCCAATGGTGGGGTCGGGGGCACGGTGGGGTGGCCCACGACTGAGGCCCCCATGCAGCCCGGGGGGGAGGGGGGGTAAAACCATGACTGGGCAGCAGCCCCTTGGTTCGGCGATGCTGCGGGCAGATTGCCCTGGGCGGTGTGTCGGCTGCCCCCGCCGCTGCTCTGCCCATTTCCTGCTCCACCGCGGTTGCTGTTGCGGTTTCCGCCGCTGCGACCGCGGTTGTTCTTCCTTCCGCGATTGTGAGAATTTCCTCGATTATTAGAACCATTCTCAGAATTGTTGGACTGCTCATTACTAGAAAAATTATGAGGATTAACATTGTGGGAAACGAGAGCAGCATTCTACCCGGAGTCGTGGATGGCGTCCTCACCATGGCTGTTTTCCTCAAGTTCGAGCATCGACCGAACAACGTCAAAAAATGGGAGAGGAGTACGGTGCTGTACCGTTGTTCGAAAGGTTTTATATTCCTCCGATAATCCCCGCAGAAGACGAAGCACAAGTCGTTCGTCGGAAACTTTGTGGCCGACGTTTGCGAGATTGTCTGCAAGAACTTTTAACCTGGTGCAGTATGCTTTCACATTCGGAAAATCCACCAATTTGGTGTTGGTGAATTTTGCATTAAGATCAAGAGCCCTAGCCGATTTGTTGTCCTGAAAGAGATGAACAAGACGATTCCATGCCTCGGCTACAGTGTCCTCTTGATGAATGATCGTGTTGAGAAGATCATTCGAGATTGTACCATATATCCATTGACGAACAATGTCATCTAGCCGTTACCATAGAGCCTTCGTAGCAAGTTTCTCAACTGCCGTTGCCGGAGGTGGCACGGTGGGGGAGGCAGGAGGTAGTATGTGGTCGATCACCAAGTTTGCTCGGCAATGGAGCTTGAAGAGGGTAGCCCAGTTGTTGTATTGGCTTCCTTCATAGTCAAGAACAATAGGAATGCATGATTTGATATTGGTGACTGTAGTCACAGGGTGCAACTTGGAGGTGTCAGCCATGGAGAAAGAGATGAGGAAGAGCCGAAGAGAAAGAAGACAAGAAAATTGTCGGCGGCTAGGGTTTTGGTTGCTAGGGTTTTAGGAGAGACCTAGTCTGATACCATGTAAGGGAATATTTTCCCTGTCTGTTTTCATTCATTCCATAGGTTAATATACATCATGTACATCACAATTGTAGGCTACAAATTAGGAACTAATTTGACTAATGGATTCTAACATATGCTATCCTAAAATAGAAGATTACAACATATATGGCACTAAATATGTACAGATTCTAACAAGCACGTAAAAATAATTGATAGAATTAATAAAACGTGTCTTGTGTCATTTTCTATATTTCCCTCTGTTATTTTGTTGGACTTACCAAGACACAAGGAGGAGTAAATTGTCGTATCAATTGTTTGTGATAAGAAACATAGTGATAGTTTGTGTATTTACAAAACGTAGCAACAGTTTGTCTCAAAGTGTAGCAATGTAGCGAATACATAGTATCTACGCGCAAGGGAAATTCATTGTATCCGCCAGTAAGAGAAATACTTTCGAGCGCATACAAATATCTCTGCCTAATTGAAATCACGCAGATACAAGATCAACTTACATACATTTCAACACATTTTATAGTCATCACGCCAAAACGTCACACATACAACTAATATGCATATAATATACATACAACATACACTTTACATACCTACACCTAGGGGTGGCAAACGGGTGGGTCGAGTCGGATATGGGCCGGGTCGAAAATGGGTTAACCAAAAACGGATCAGTTACCCGACCCACCCATATTTAATACGGATAAAAAATGGGTTACCCGACGGATAATATGAATATCCATATTATCCAAAGCTACTTCAAAGATGTTGGCTTCATGTAGCTAATATGGAGAAGATTAAACTACCTTCTTGTCCACAAATACAATCCCTAGCACATAGTTGCGCCTCAACATTTGCGGGAAGACTAGAACTTAAACTTTCCAATGACATGACCTGCAAGAATTTTTTTTTCCAGAAAATACCCACCTAAGTCCCACCATTCCTCCCCTTCCAAACTTCTAAAAAAAAAAAAAAAAACTTCAAAAAACATTTTTTTTTAAATTGTTTTTTTGAGGGTGGTGGGGTGTGGGTCGGGGGGGGGGGGGGGGGGAGGGGGTAGTGTAGAAAACCAAAAAAATATTAGAAACTTAAAAAAAAAATGAGGGGGTTGGATGTGAGGGCCGGGGGGGGGGGGGGTGAGTTGGGTGGTGGTGGTGGGGGGAAGGAGGTATATACAAAACTAAAATAAAAACTTTTAAAAAAAATTATTTTTTTTGTTTTGGAGGGGTGGTGGGATCGGGGGTGGGGTTGTCGCAAGGCGTGGGAGGTGTAAAATACAAAAAACAAATGTGTTCAAAATTTTTTTAAAAAAAAATGAAACTTTAAAAAATAGGAGGGGGTTGGGGGGTGAGTTGGGTGGTGGTGGGGGTGTGAGTGGTGTGGTTGGGGGTGGGTTGGGTGGTGGTGGGGTGGTTGGTGAAATGTCAAATGTGGGACTTGTTTTCCCTAATTTAATTAGAGAAGTCATTTTCCTCATTTTTAACGAACTTATTTTTCTAAAGAAAATATTTTCCAAATTTTTAAACAAACAAACATGAAGAAAATTGGCATACCGAACTCACCTTATATGTTGTGAGTTTTACTCATATTTTAAGTGGATAATATGGGTTGACTCATATTAGATACATTTTAAATGGGTTAGTATCCAACCCATTTTAAATGGATTGAGTCGGGGGGATAACCATATTTTTTTACTCATTTTGCCACCCCTACACCATACACTGGTGTGTCACTCTATTTTAGTGTATCACACTTGTATATTAAAATTCTACTACAACCAGGTACCTGTGGAAGTGTCTCTGACTTAAAAAGTTTTACAATGCAGAAATTTCATCATGACATTTTTTTTATTTTTAAAAAGCAATGTTACAGAATGCAGCATAAAACAAGGAAGAAACCCATTGGTTCTTCTACTGCTTACAACAATTATCAGTTTTTAGGAAGAAATTTCTTCACAATGTTACATCAACAGGCAATCGATTTCATTTGTACAACAGTTGAAGAAGACAGAAGCATCTGATACTGTCCTTTTCTCACTATATACTTCTTCGAGCACATTTTCGACTACGAATTAACTAAAGCAAATAATTCAAGTTAGCTATACATGCCTACGTACGTATATAGATTTGTAATTAATGAGTATTAGCGTTCATAACACATAAGGGACTGCCAACATATATCTTATGTGACATTGCCCATGTTAAAAGAGCTTCAAATTCCCAATCTGGAAATCAAGCAATTGGTCCAAAATAGCCTAATCGATCACTTGCTTTCCTAACATAAAAGATCATTTCTTTCATTAGCGTTCCTTAATATACTTTAATCAACCACCTCAAGAAAAATATAACTCAATAATTGTTACAGATCGAAATTATTAACGTCAGTCAACAAAGAAATATCAACAGAGTAGGGATAAGTGGTAACACACTTTCACAAAATTATATATCTTGTCCAAAAGACATTTTAATTAAACTTTGAATCACCTTCGAAATAAATATCAACAGACTGTCATATTCCTACTTATTATCCCGGATGGCTTCTCTTTTAGGTGTTATTTCTTGTGATCTCTTTTGGTGGTTTTTCTGTTACATTTCACATTGTGTATTAAGAATAGATATATAAAGCTTCGCAATTGATGTGTTTGGTTAAATGTGCACTAGTTTAACTCTAAATATATAGCCAAAGCTTCATTTTCTGAATGAAAATTTGTGCTTCATTTGTATATATGACTAAAAAGAATCTCAACTTTTTTGGCTCTGCTACAGAGCTTATTTTTTTCTTTGAAAATGGTTAAGCTGTTCTTTTTTTGGTAATAAAACTAAGTCAAGTGGTTTGATACTATGTTTTTGGAGGATAAAGAATGGGAAAAGTTGGGTGGTTCTGGGTTGAGTTCTATTAGGCTTTAACAGCTGAGCAAAAGTTTGACTAAAAGTGCACCAATTTTGTATAGTTGGAATTAAGACTATTAATGACTTAATGTTCTAAGTTAAAAAAACCTAGACAATTGTTTTCAAAGTCAAAGTCCAAACGTGTATGTATAAGAGACTATTTTTGAGTTTTTCTCCTCTAACTTCTAAGAAGTTCAAGCCAATTTGGTTTGATTTGAATAACTTAGAACACAGTAAGCAAAATGAATTGTGATTCAGAACCCATAAATTAAAAATCCTGACTCCACCTCTATTTTATTCGCTACCTTTATTGGATGCCAATAGATTCTTTATCTGATGGTTCATTGAGATTAATTTGAGACCAATAGATGTTTTATGTTCAAGTGGTACATTAATTATAGTATGTCCTTTCATTTGCTATATGTTGTGTCTGTTTATCGTGTAAGTAAATGTTTACTCATTTCATTTCAAATTAGGGTGTACCATTTTACTTTGCGGAAATTAAACGGCTAAGAAATCAAAAAGAAGAATAGCGACATCAAATTAAGATAAAGTATGCATTGGCACTTAGGCCCGCATTACATAATATTAAGTTTTGCATTGGGACTAAGGCCCTTCATTATTACATAAACATATTTGTATTAGAGGTCTAGCAGAGGCATATATGATGATCACACATCGGCCTTTCCAATTCTACCATCCAGTTTGAATACAAAGTCCTTTGGTTCCTCTGTGAGAACCAAACGCATATTTCCAATTCCATCAACAATTCTGCCAATATTTTGGCAAGGTAAATATGGACAGAACACTAGCTTATACGAGCTACGTCCTAGAGGCTTAATTTGGAACCAACTGCTCACATCATTGCTATCTCCCAACTTTGCACCTGTGCTTATAGTATGAGTAAAGTATGGGATTATAGCAAGGTTGTCGACCTTCCACACGGTTAGGTCAGAACACTTAGCTAAAGGATTATCACAATAGAAATGGATGTTTACCGGAGTAGACTCCGAAATCTTTTGATGTTTGGGATTCATAGGTGTAATATAAACCCCGATACCATCGTCCGTAGGATGTTTTGATTGCACTACTGACGTGGGACAAGTAGTGTTTGTGATATTAGCGAGGCGTATGCCTCCACCCACCATCGTATAGTAGGTGGGAAGCAGGAAGTACCTACTGCTTTTGTTGAGGGGATTACCATTGGTATCGAGTACATTAACTCTCGGTAGCTGGTTCGGAGTATCAGTGTTGCAAGTTGCAAAGGCTGACAATGGAAGGAATATTGCAAGGGAAACAAAGAGTAGTATGGTCTTCATCTTTAGGGACTTGATTTGTTTTGATGATTTATCCTTCTTCCTAACCTCTTCAATTTATAGACAACATCGTTTGCTCTTTTTTTTTTTTTTTTGTGTGTGTGTGTGTGTGTTAAAGACTGTTTGCTGTAATAATGTGTGAACCACGTTTAATTTGTTTATAGCATTAATGGCGTTTCCTTGCTCTCCATGATGCGTTTTTGGTTATAATATAGTATAATGTATAATTAAATTTCAGCGAATGGGATTCACATGAACGGACCTCGATTATTTCATCGTGTACCTCGGGTAACTCTCCTCATCAAGGCTAGGATGGATGGGAAGAAATCACCTCGTATTGTTTGTTTCCGCCGCGATTTGAACCTGAGGCCTCACCGTTCTCTGCTAATTTCATTAATTACTAGACCACATACTTAGATGCCGATTTTGGTTATATATACTCTCCCTCCGTCCCAAAATAAGTGTTGCTTTAGCAAATTTGTTACAAAGTAAGTGTCGCTTTAGGAATTCAAGACAAAAAATTGTAATAATTGTTTCCAACTATGCCCTTATAGTAAAGAACTACGTACTTGTTCGTAATGGTGCTCAGTTATCAAGAAACATCTAATAAATAGGGGTAACCTAGTAAATTATGTCTGTAGTTATTGTTTTTCTTAATGAGAGTGAAATGAGCTTTAGCGGCACTTATTTTGAAACGGAAGAAGTAATACATAAGGAATATTCCTGTTGCTACACCTTGTAAATTTTTGCGTCGTCGTAAGCAAACTAACGTGAGTCCAGAGAGGCTATGATAACCCTATAAGGTTAAGGAAGACTTTTAATAAGTGTTAGACAAGTATTTAAAGGTTTCGGGATCAAGTGAATCGAAGAAATTAGGTTCGTTGAAAATTTGAAAAAACTTGGCAGAATTTTGGACAGGATTTTTGGTCCAACTTCAAAGAGGCATATCTCCTAGAATATGAGGAGTTACGGAATTCATAACCTATGTAAGTTGAAGTTCAACGAGTCTTCTTTCCAATGCAACTGACAGATGGCATTTCTGTGAAGTACGGGATGAAGTACGGCCCGTACATTTTGGGTGTACTTTGCCTAAATTTTCAGAAAGTTAAAAATTTTACCTCCAAACTACGGGATGAACAGTATCACGTACTTTGAAGTACGGCATGAACAGTAACCCATACGTTGCTCAAAATTTCCAGAAATTTGAGTCGGTGGATTTTTTTTTCCCTAAGTTTATAAATAGCCATTTCCGCGATCCAGGCTTCATTTTTTTCACCCAAAATAAATCCCTAAAGTCTCTCTAAGCTCCCTCTAACATCCATAACCACCCCAAATCAAATCAAGAAAGGATCTAACTCCTAAATCCTCAACTAGTTCATGAAAAGGTGTTTGTTCTTGTTTCTACATGGAGTTGTGGTGAACTTGGCCTTGAAACAAGTTGTGTGAGTTGAAGTTCTTCAAATACAAGGTATGTTCTTCATCTTATTGCTTATGTTGAGTTGATTTGGAGGTTTAGTAAGTCTTAAAGTCAAGAGAATGGTGATAGAGAATTCATGAGGTATTAAGTTGAAGTTGATGATTATGGGTTGATTTTTAAAGAGAGTTGTGGATTGATTTAAGTTTAATTTAAATATAATCTCTTGGCTATGGTATTGTTGATGTTGTTGTTGTGTTTGGGCGTTGTCTTGAGATTTGGAGCAAGTAAGTGGTATAGGGGAAATGCTGCCTGAATTTCGTTAGCTCGTTTATTAGTCTAGTTTGACCTTATAAGTGTTTCAATGACTTACCCGAAGTGTGAATCATCTTGAATGTAGATTTACGAGCTCGGGAGGATAAGTGTTGAGTAGTTAAGGAGACGACGAGGTATGTTAAGGCTAACCCTTTTCTTTCAAAAGGCATGATTCCCTTATTGTGAACCCATACATGATATCTATGATGTCCTATTTCCTAAAATTGCTAGAAACTCATAATTCTCAAGGTTCCTATAGTATTGCTAATAAACCTTCCCTATGATGATGATGATTCCATTTCTAAAGATACCAAAGCTTATAGTTCTTGATGTTATCATGATATTATTAAGCTTGCTCCATGATTATTGATTTTATTCATTGTTGTTGATCTCATCTTATAATAATTATTCTCTCAAGGTGAGATATAGTGATGATGATGATTCCATAATAGAAATCGGAGGTTTACCGAACTTATGTCACTCCGATAGAGTAGTAGCGTTTTATTTGGGCTCTCATGCTTGCTTTATATATATGTATGTATTTTCTCACACCGAGCAGCGCTATAGTCGGTCGGGTACAGTATGTAAATGTGCACACCACTGCAGTGGGTACGTTATGATGTTACCTTGGACATGGGATGCCCCGGATGCAGGATGATATGATACATGGATCAAGCTGCACGTTCCGCGTCAATATATATATATATATATATATATATATATATATATATATATATATATATATATATATATATATATATATATATATGTATATGTATGTATGTATGAAAAATATTTTTTTAAAAGCTAAGGATGCATGACATCCGCCTCAAGAGGCAATCAGATGTACATGTTATTTCTCCTATCTCATACTTCTTTCATACTTTTATTATGTTGTTATTCATGCCCTACATACGCAATACATTATTCGTATTGATGTCCTTTTCTTGTGGACGCTGCATTCATGCCTGCAGATAGGCAGGGAGACGGAGCAGATCCATAGGTGCTTCATCAACGAATTTTCAGGAGCGCTCCACTTGCTTCAGAGCTTCAGTAAAGTGGTATTATTCTTTTGTGTACATATTTGGGCACTACAGGATCCTGTCCCGTCTTTA
Organism: Lycium barbarum; assembly: GCF_019175385.1. NCBI lineage: Eukaryota > Viridiplantae > Streptophyta > Magnoliopsida > Solanales > Solanaceae > Lycium > Lycium barbarum. The sequence goes on along the minus strand of NC_083343.1, from coordinate 116,365,407 downwards.
TGATTTCATGCACTCTATGTAGAGGCTCGTAAACAGATGTATATAGTTAGATGTTCTATAACCTCATCGGTTCATATTTTTGTGTATTATTTTTGACAGCCTCGTCGGCTTGTGCATATGGGCATAGTTGAGGATGATTATATATATGTGGATTCATCTTTTAGGACTCATGCCCTTGCAAATTATGATAGTTATGGGTTATCTTTGTGGCCCACTTAGATATGATTATGAGATGTGTGAAAAGAGTTGCTCGGGAGGTTAGCTCCGAGTACCCGCCATGGCCCTCCGGTTGGGTCGTGACATCTGTTTAAGAGTATAAAGTCTTTTTCAACTAGACTGTAGTTTTTTCTCGCAGTGCTAAAAATTATGTGAAATGAAAAAGAAGCTATTCATAAAATATGATAGCAGTATGGAGACACTACTAGAAATATAGGTTTTCCCGTCTACATTCAGTGGGAAATTTATATTACGTACAAAACATAATTTTCCCACCTCATTTTCATGGAACCGGCTCACTAGGAAAATACATGATGGGAAACAAGTTTTCATAGAATGTCGGAATATTCCGTGTAAAAACATTACTATTTAAATTTTTTCAACAGACATTTAGTTGGAAAAGTCACTAAACATTTTGCAATGGAAAAATAGTAAGTAATTTTTTTAGTAGTGAGAGCTAATATTTAGAAACAATTTCTGGTTTTTGTTCGTCGAGCTTACTTATGCATTCACCATCAAGTACATAAGAATAAGATATTTAACTTAATTATGTCTAAGTTAACCACAAAAAGAAAAAAAAAAGGGTAAAGTTAAAAAAGGTTAGCCACTACTAACATCGTATCTCAACTAAAATGAATAAAAATGAGTATCCCCGTCATGTTCATTTTTTAATTAGCGTTGGTAGTTCGAAAATTAAACGTGTCTTTTGTTGACAAGGATAAAAACGTGATCAATTTCTTCAGATAACGTTTAAAAATAATTAATTTTTTTGTATGATGAGATTCAAGCTTTTGCATGAAAAATGAATTTCGTAAAGAAACCCGAGCAAGATTTGTAAAACTTTTCCTTCAAACTAAGAAGTTAATTTGAATTAGATGAGGGAACAAATAATGAAGATTCCAATCGAAAACGTCCTTTATGTAGTTTTTAATCTTAGTTTCATGAAGATTTAATACCTAAACACCCTCCCCCACCCCAAACCCCGATAGAAACTAAGCTTCCACCAGAACAAATAAGGGACCAGGTACCTTATCTGTTCCCTGAAATTAAAACAGAAAGTAAATAAGATACGATGTTTACGTGGAAAAATCCTTGCTCAAAGGATTAAAAACCACGACCTACCCTAGTAGGATTTTCAACTTCACTAACTAAGAAACGTCTTTTAGATTACAAGCCTTTTGCAACCAAGAAATTAGCCTACTAATCCCTCCTCTTATAATACCTCTATTGCAAGCACTTACTTGACTAACTCTAGCCAAGAACCAAATTAATTCAACTACCTCTAGCTGAACTTCAACTCACCATAACTAACTATAGTTACGTGTCAACACGAAAAACTTAATAAACCAAACACCTAGAAAAACCCTTTTTAAAAGAAATGTAGGTTTACAATATTTAGACCAAAAGATAAAGACTAAAATAACCTAGGACTTAAAACATCTTCAGTATTGGGATCTGGTCCTTGGAGTTATTTAGTCTTGATCTTGAGAGCTCTAAGAAGGCAGTGGCAGCTACTCTTTTCAACAATGAGAATAATATATTTTGAGTTGCTAGGTCAAACAAATGCCAACATGTTGTTTATATAGGGGGGCGAGTAAGGACCATGTGACATAGATAAAGACATTGCATGGTCCGTCTATCCTGTTATGGCTCTGTAAGTTGGAACAGTGCCGCAGCTTTACAGCTGTCACAGTCATACCCAGGGGACCTGGTCCCTGATTCATATGTCAGTCATCAAAACTCATAACTTATCAATTTCCCCCTTTTTGATGATGACAAACTTGTAAGTGAAGTTCTCTTGGAAAACTAGATTCCCCCCTACAGATTTGGCCCCAACAACATGTAGCATAGAATATTTTTATGTTCATTCAGAGAACCAGGTGCCTTTTGCACAAACTGACATTAACACATCTTCCCCCTTTTGGCATCATTGAAAAGATATAAGGATATGCACAAGCAATAAGAAGTTCAGAAACATTGACCCAGGCTACTTGGGCAACGCAGCATGAGTACTAACACGAACAACAAAGCACCAATAGAAGCATAGGTATACGAAATCAGAGAATGTTCCAAGCATACGAAAGATTTAGTATAAAAACATAGTAATCAATGCAATATGAACATACTAGAACAAACGTCAGAATGCCAATATCAAGGAGAGGGAAAAAAATGTGAGGGTACAGAGGATCAAGGTTGGATAGGGTTGGAAGAACTGGTAGGGTTGAAAGCTCTGAACATCATGTCTAGTCTAGAATCCGCAGCCTTGTGATTAGCCAAGATTTTCTCCTGAAGCTCGGCAATTTTCTTCATGAGACCGGAGTTAACCTCTCGCAACGTTGCCACCTCTGGTGCTGTATCACCACTGGGACCAGGTACCTCAAGCTTGAGGCTAGTGATTTCCGCCTTCAATAGTGTGTTCTCGACCTGTAACCTATCGACATCAACCAAAAGTTTTTCATTTACTTCAATCAGACCGGATATAGTGGATGTGGTCCCTGCTCCTCCTTTCTTTGGAACACATTCACACTCTTTTATAGTGGACATGGAGAACATTTACTTCTTGGTCCCTTTGGAGGTTTTTCCAAGAGGCGCATTGAAATGACCAAACACTTTGTTGAGAAGAAAACCATAGGGTAGACCATGCTTACCGTCTTTGATATACACAACCTTGATAATATGCTGCAGCATAATGCCAGGCAAGTTGATCGAATGGCCACCATCCAGAATTTCCATAAGGACCAGGTCCGTCCGGGAAGCAATACATTGTTTCTCAGTGTGATGGAACATGACCTTGTTCACAAATTCAAAGAGCAATTAATACTGAGACGTCATCTGTTTCATACAGACTGTATCAGTGGTCACATGCTCGCCCCTTTTAACAATGTGAACTTGAAGTCGGTAGTAGCCTTGTCTCCCTCCGCCAGTCGACTTACTCCAGCAATTGGAACACCAAGAATTATCCCCAACTGTTCTTCATTTAGTGTGAACTCCACCTGACCAACTTGGAAAACTAATGAGTAGTCATCAGCGTACTGAAAATTTATAAAAAAATCGGCTACTTCCTTCTCCTAGGGCACTGCAAGACCTTCCATTAGGTGCTGCCATTGTTGAGATTTGAGAACTTCCATCAAATCCTCTAATGTTGTGTGGCCAATGATTTCTGGATCAATTACCCTTCCCAATAACACCTTCTGGCCTCGTAGATTATGTTGTCGTTCCTTTTCCAGTGCATGCGTACTTTCCATGGAGGAACTAGTCCCTTCGATATGGACTTTCCTCCTTTTCAAAGAGCCTGCCTCTTTACTAGAACCGCTTTTTCTTTTCTTAGGGGACTTTGACACCATCCTCTCCACTGCCACTGCTTTGTCCCTTTCGCCTTTTGAGTTTCCTCCTCCTCTTCTTCTCCATCAGACACAGCAATTACTTTTTCGTCTTCATCCCTCAACTTATCCAGATTTTCAAAATGAACTCGCCTTCTCCTTTGACTAGTTGTCTTGGCTTTGTTAACCAATAAGGCAGAGTCTAATCTTGCCTTAGACTTCTGCCTTATAGTGGGAGGCCTATTTCTTTGCTTAGAAGAAGGCTTCCTATCAGCAAAATATTTTCGTCTACTTTCCCCCTTTCTCATCTGCTTAGCATTCCCAACCTTTGTCGATATACAGACTACAATATAATCTCATCATTATAATTTAGTTCATCCCCTTCAGAGTTAACCCTTTCAGAGTGGTTAGAGGAACTAAATTTCTCTTCTGAAGAGGCTTTTCGCTCAGGAGTGGTTTCCTTCTACGGAACTACAATTGTAGACACTTGTTGAGAGGCAGATGCTATTATGAAAGGACCAGGTCCCATGTTCACTACAGTATGGCCTAAACTGCTATGTCCCCCCTGAGTTGAAGCACCCACTTCCTCAGTGCCCAAACCCCCACTGTTTCCAAGTTCAGTGGAGATATTGTCTACATTATTCTTTGTTGCACTCCCCGTTACCATACTCGTATCAAAAACCCCAGAAACATCCACATTTGTAAAAGAAGTTGGATTATCTGGATTTGAAGGAACTTCCCTTAAGTCTCCCTTTTCAATTGTAGTCTTTTTTTTCCATTCCTTGACTTGTTACCTCCATGTCGTCGTGCTTTGCAGTAGCATTGATAGATGTCTCAAGATTGGAAGAGGTCGGAATAGTAGGAGTGCTTTCTTCTGAATCGGGTTTCTCAAAGGATAGGGAAGTAGGCACAAACTTCTTTGGGATTTGGTTTTTACAAGTTCTAGAAAAAATAGCAGGTTTTGGAGAAGACGTTATAGGGTTTGGTTATTTAGGAAGAAAAACTGGGGGAGATGATAAACTCATTTGTGGGTTAGGTAAATGATACTATTTGGGAGAGGAAGGGTTGATTTCTGAGACACCAGAAGGTAGAACTTCATTGTTGGACATGGTAAAGAGTAGATGGGGATGATGAAGACTGAGTGTTGAGAATAAAGTGAGAGAGAGAATGAAAATTTTATAGTTGGGTTTTAAATGAGAGTGAAGGAACAGGTTCCTATTTGCAAACAATCCATTTCAATTAAGTCGGGTCAGTTCTGAAAAGGTGTGATAATTCTACGTTGGATTGTGTAAGGAAATGGGGACAAGTAATGACATGGAATTTTGACAGTTTAATACTAGCATATAAGTATTGAAAGGACTACTAACCTGAGTTAAGGGGAACAGGTCCTTTAACTATATTGATTTGATAAAGCTTAGGCAAACACTCCTGAAATATGCAAAGGCTTCAGTGCTTTGGCTGTCCTGAGAGTGCCATGTGAGTATACCTGTATCAGTATAAGAATGAGTTAGATGTCTCCAAAAAACACTTATAGCATTGTACGTTCTCTCTTGACATAGCCAATCATTGAAGGATAACTAATGGAGCTTGATCAAGCCCAACTCCAAACGATTTCTTTCAAAATGTTCTCTGCTTAGTGCCTTGGTGAAAATATCTGCAATTTGATCTTCTGGGTTGCAGAACTTCATGCAGATCAACCCCTTTTCCACATTATCTCTTAGAAAATGATGCCTCACATCAATGTGCTTGGTTCTCTTGTGGTGCACCGGATATTTTGCCATATTCAGGGTGCTTGTATTGTCACCCATCAAAGGCACACATGTAGTAAAGACACCAAAGTCCTCAAGTTATTGTTTGATCCACAGCAATTGAGCACAACAAGAGGCAGCAGCCACATACTTAGCCTCAGCTGTAGAGGGAGCCATAGAATTTTGTTTCCTTGTACCCCGTGAGATCAAGCATGACCCAGAAAATGTGCCATCCCAGAGGTGTTTTTTCTGTCCACCAGGTAACCAGTATAATCATCATCAGCATAACCAATCAATTCAAAATTATCTCCAGAGGGATAGAGGAGGACCAGGTCCTGGGAACCTTTAAGATACCACAAAATTCTTTTTGCAGCTTTCAAGTGAGACTCTTTAGGACTTGATTGGAACCTGACACACAACCCTACACTGAACACAATGTTAGGCCGGCTAGCATTTAGGTACAGCAGTGACCCAATGATACCTCTATACATGGTTTCATTCACCGAGGAACCGGGTTCATCCATATCCAGCTTAGTAGTAGTTCCTATAGGGGTATCAATAGGCTTTGCATTTTCCATTTCAAACCTTTTAAGCAGCTCCTTAATGTACTTGTGTTGACTGCTTGACTTGTAAACCCAGGAAGAAATTTAGCTCACCCATCATGCTCATTTCAAATTCACTCCTCATGAGCTCAGCAAATTCTTCACATAAGGAATCAAGAGTAGCACAAAAAATGATGTCATCAACATATACTTGCACGATCAGCATATTCTTCCCTCTCTTCTTTAGGAACAAAGTTTTGTCAATTATTCTTCTTGTAAACCCATTTTTTAAAAGAAATTTTGACAATCTTTCATACCATGCTCGAGGAGCCTTCTTTAAATCATAGAGAGCTTTGTCAAGTTTGAAGACATGCTCAGGATGATCATGACTTTCAAAGCTAGGAGGTTTCTTGACAAAGACTTCTTCTTTCAAATATCCATTGAGAAATGCACTTTTGACATCCATTTGGAACAATTTAAAATCCATATGGGATGCAAAAGCAATCAGAATCCTGATTGCCTCCATCCTTGCCACTGGTGCAAACGTCTCATCATAGTTAATACCCTCTTCTTAATTATACCTTTGAACTACTAGTCTTGCCATGTTTTTTTGGTAGCGTTTCCAAACTCGTCAAGTTTGTTATGAAACACCCACCTAGTCCCAATCACTGTTCTGTCTGTTGGTCTAGGAACCAGGTGCCACACCTTGTTCCTTTTAAATTGATGAAGCTCTTCTTGCATAGCACTAATCCAGTCAGCATCTTTTAATGCCTCCTTGATGTTTTTGGGCTCGATTTGGGAAATGAACGCGGAGTAGGCAAACATGTTTCTTGCCTTAGATCTGGTTTGGATGCCAGAGTTCAAAGGAGTGATTACATTCTCAAGAGGGTGAGATTTTTTGTGTTTCCAGTTGGATACTCGAATCTCGCTATTTGAGGGACCAGGTGCCTCCGCATTGGAATCGTCATTTACATCTAGAGATGCATGATCTCCACTTCTCTGATCAGGACTGGGAGTGCTTGACACGGCATCAACAACTCTATTTTCAGCCTCAAGTGGAGTGATAGAGGGACCGGTACCTTTGCATCATCTGGACAATCTATTGCATCTTCTTCATTGCATACTTCAACTTGATTCATCATTTCAGCCTTTCCATTGGTGATTTCCAGGACCTCATTTGGAATTGAAAGGTCTCTATCATCTGCCTCGTCCCTTTGTATCCTTTTGCTCCCTAACTCATCTATTTCATCAAAGATCACATGCACACTTTCTTCCACAATTTGAGTTCTCTTGTTGAAACTTTATATGCCTTGGCTGTGGGAAGAATATCCAAGAAAGATTCATTCATCACTCTTAGCATCAAACTTTCCCAAGGCTTCCTTGCTATTGTTGAGAATAAAACATTTGCATCCAAAGTTCTTAAGGTAAGTTAGCTTGGGTTTCATTCCATTTAGCAACTCATAGGGAGTCAAAGATCTAATCATGCAGCTGTTGATCAAGTAGCAAATTGTGTTGACAGCCTCAGCCCAGAAGCTTTTGGCCACATCACTAGCAATCAGCATCGTTCTTGCCATGTCTTCAAGAGTCCTATTTTTCCTTTCCACAACACCTTTTTGCTAAGGTGTTCTGGGAGCAGAGAAGTTGTAACCAATCCCATTTTCAGCACATAATTCATTCAAATTTGCATTGTCAAATTCAGTGCCAAGATATGCTTACAACTTGATAGCTGAACTTCACTTGAATCTGTTTCACGAAGGCCACAAACACAGTGAATATTTCGTCCTTGGTTCTTAGGAACAAGGTACAAGTGAATCTTGAAAAGTCATCAACAATTACAAAAAATCAACAATTACAAAAATGTACTTCTTTCCACCTCGACTTTGAATCCTCATAGGCCCACAGAGATCCATATGAAGAAGCTTCAGTGTCCTAAAGGTGCTTACTTCCTTCTTTGGTTTAAAAGAGGTTCTGACTTGATTTCCTTTTATGCATGCATCACACACTTTGTGATCCTTGAACTTAACATTTGGTAGCCCACGAACTAGGTCCTTTGCCACTAGTTTGTTCAGCAAGGTGAAGATTGCATGTCCCAATCTTTTGTGCCACAGTTCAGCATTATCATCCACATCACTGAGACATGTCAAATCTCTATCATCAGATGAGCCAAAGTTTGCTGCATAGATGTTCTTGTATCTTTTTGCAGTTAGTACCACTTCTCCAGATTTGAGATTAGTGATAGTGCACACATGAGACAAGAACTCCACTTTTTTTCCTTTGTCACATATTTGTGACACACTCAGTAGACTGTAGCTTAAACCCTTCACGTAGTAAACATTTTCAATAGCGTGGGAGAATGTCTTGCCAATTTTGCCAATATCAAGAATATATCCTTTCTTCCCATTACCAAACGACACACTCCCATCTTTCAAGGCCTTGAGTGAGAGAAAATTTTCCATCCTTCTGGTCATGTGCTTTGAGCAGCCACTATCAACAAACCATTTTTGACTGCTTCCTCTCACTCTGGCTTGCAAACAACGTTACTAGTTAGTCTTAGGAACCCATGCTAACTTGGGTCCCTTGTAATCATAGAATGGGTGAATAAGAGCTCTATTTGCCTATGCAGGCAGAACATATTTCATTTTGTGGGGACCAGGTCCCGCCTTCTTGGATTTTTTATCAACATAAGCTCTATTTCTATACCTGGACTGAAATCTTGTTTTGCAGGAGTCCTTCTAATGACCAGTGTTGCCACAGTGGGTGCAAAGCCAATTATCCACTACAGAAACATACTTGCTGTGAGGGTTGAATGGGGTCTTGGTTTTTTTATAATCAATCCCCTGTCTGCCATTATTACCCTTGCACATAACAACCACTTTATCAGAGGAACAAGTCCAATTAAGAGACTTATCGAGTTCAGATTTCACTCGGCTTAGATCCTCTTGAAGTTGCCTATTTCTTTCTAGCTCACTAGAGAGGTTCATTTTAGCCCTTTTGAGTTCACTATCAAGCTCAAAATAAATCTTACTTCCCACTTGCTTTCCCTTAGAAGGATTTTCACCCATTTGTTAATCTGACTAAGCAACAGGGCATTATCCCTATTTAGCACTTCAACTTGTTCCTTTAAGTCCACAATGTTTACTACCACCTCATCCCTTACTTGTTCTAATCCGTCCATCTCTTCGTTTAGAACGTTTTTCTCATTGATAAGGTTACAAGAGGTATTAATTAGCATATTTGCAAGAGATATTAATTTCTTTTGAGAGTAAGTTTTCAGATTCTTTTGAACATCAAAGAAATTTACCTCTTCATTCTCATCGTTATCCTCATCTTCCAACTTGGCCATGAGCGCAAAGATGGACTTATAGTTTGTAGGTTCATATTCAATAGCCATCATGGAGGTATCCTTGAATCTTCATCATCAGATTCACTGGAGGAGTCTCCCCAAGTAACTAGAGCCTGCTTTACCAAGTTGTCATCCATATCTCTTCTGTTGAACTTCTTATCAGGGACCTGGTTCCTCCTAACTCCTTCGTCAGCATTTTTGTAGTAGTCTTGCTTATGGAGAGGACATTCCTTGATGTAATGACCAGGCTTCCCACATTTGTGAAATAAGTCATTCTGTTTAAAGTTCGTGCTAGAGCTTCCCATCTTGGAGAATCCACTATTTTTACTAATCATCTTATTGAACCTTTTTGTAATGTAGGCCATATCAGACTCATCATCACTGAGTCACTTTTGGCCTCCTTCAGGACCAGGTTCTTCTCTTTCTTTGGCTCCAATCTCTCAATCTCTTTCTTCTTCTTTACCTCATAAGTTTTGAGATTTCCAATCAAGTCATCAATGGTCATTTTCTCCAGATCTTTGGCTTCTGTTATAGCATTAAATTTACTTTCCCAAGATCCTAGCAGAACACCAAGTATTTTTCAAACTCTCTTGTTGATTGGAATGACTTCGCCAAGAGGGTGAAGCTTGTATATCCCGAATCGAATCATCGTCCTTCATTCTAACTAGTTCATACTTAGTTGTGAGTATGTCTATTTTGGACTGCTTGACTTGAGGGGTTCCTTCATGAGCCGTCAGAAGGGCTTCTCATATTTCCTTGGCAGTTTCACAAGATGAAACACGATTGTATTCATCTGATCCAATACCACACATTAAAATCTTATTTGCCTTAAACCCCTTTTTAATGGCTTTTCTATTAGCTTCCGTATATTCTTTCCTGGGTTTTTCCTCTTTCTTCCAGACTCAGCATCAGTCTTTGTAGGAACAAAAGGACCATCAAGAATAATGTCCCAGAGCTTAGAATCTTCAGCCATCAAATAGTAGTGCATTCTAGTTTTCCACCATCCATAGTACTTTTCATTAAATCTTGGAGGCCGCGTGCCTGACTGTCCTTCCTCAAAGTTTTGTGGAGTAGCCATAATGAGAGATTCTTTCTAGGTGTTACCCTTTTAGAAAGAACCTGCTCTGATATCAATTGATAGAAACTAAACTTCCACCAGAACAAATAAGGGACTAGGTACCTTACCTGCTCCCTCAAGTTAAAACAGAACGTAAACAAGATACGATGTTTACATGGAAAAATCCTTGCTCAAGGGATTAAAAACCACGACCTACCCTAGTAGAATTTCCAACTTCACTAACTGAGCAACATCTTTTAGATTACAAGCCTTTTGCAACCAAGGAATTAGCCTACTAATCCCTCCTCTTACAATACCTCTATTGCAAGCACTTACTTGACTAACTCTAGCCAAGAACCAAACTAATTCAACTACCTCTAATTGAACTTCAACTCACCATAACTAACTATAGTTACGTGTCAACACGAAAAGCTTAATAAAGCAAACACCTACAAAACCTCTTCTGAAAAGAAGTGTAGGTTTACAATGTTTAGACCAAAATATAAAGACTAAAATAACCTAGGACTTAAGACATCTTTAGTATTGGTATCTGGTCCTTGGAGTTATTTAGTCTTGATCTTGAGAGCTCTGAGAAGGCAGTGGCAGCTACTCTTTTCAACAATGAGATTAATATATTTTGAGTTACTAAGTCAAACAAATGGCAATATGTTATTTATATAGGGGGTCGAGTAAGGAGCATGTGAGAAGCATATGACATAGATAGAGACATTGCATGGTCCGTTTGTCCTGCTGTGGATCTGTAAGTCGGAACAGTGCCACAGCTTTACAGCTGTCACAGTTATACAGTGCCCAGGGGACCTGGTCCCTGATTCATATGTCAGTCATCAAAACTCATAACTCATCACCCCCCCCCCCCCCCCTTCTCTTCCCCAAACCCTAAATTATCCATATTTTGCAAGTTTAATAATTAAACAGTGAGGTTTTGTGTTGTTATTACTCCTAAACTATAATCTTTCTTATCTAAAACCCCAAAGTAGTGCATGTCAGTTAGTGGCATGTGTAGTGGTTGCACGAGTTCGGAACCTAAATGACCTAAAAAAAGACCAAGTGAACCAAAATACCCCAATCAAAAAAAAAAATCCAAAGTACCCTTAGCGCAGTAATTTATTGCATTAATGACGTCATTTAAAAAAACAAAAAAATAAAAAAAATATTTGACTAACGCACTAAATTAATGCGTTATACAAGTCCCATAAAATTTTATCCAGTAGACTCCAAGTAATTATGATCTTTTAGACTCCAAGTCAATAAGAATGAATGACCTTTGCTAAATTTAACTACAATCTAATTTAAACTTCTTATGTTATTATATATAAAATATAGGGACAATAATTTCAGAGACCTCCTTCAAGGGTTAGCTTTATAATACTGACTCCCCTCGTGGTTTACGATATTACGCTAACCTCCCTTATTATAATTTTTTTTTGTAATAATTATTTTAATCTATTTTTCATTAATATAAATGAATTATAAATTGAATAATTTAGCCTTATTAATATCCTCCTTTTCAATTAGATTTATAAACATCTTTTCTAAAAAGACCATTTGCTCGAGAACAATTGTAAACAACATAATAATGCTAGGATATCTTCACTGCTTTAACACTGTCACACTTGGCATGTTTCAATTTTGTTTCCTCAAATCTAAAGTAAAAATATTTAGTTACAGTCTTTTTGTTTTTCTTGTTTTTGGGTTTTCGAAAACTGCAAATTTCATATTTTGTTGTTTAAACTGCCTCTTTAGAGTCTTAGGGCTTTAAGTTCTTAATGATTTATAATTTCAGTGTAATTCTTAGATTGATTTCAAGAATTATCACTTGTTGCTGACATTGGTCAGTGAAGTTTCAAGTTTTATTGCAATAGAAATAAGAAAAGGAGTTTTATAAATCTATCCTCTCAATATTATGTAATTTTCATTATTTTCGAGCAAACAAAAGTTAGTCTTTTATTTCAAAAGAATTCTTTAAAAAAGATGTTTATAAATCTAATTGGACAAAAGAGTAATTAATAAGGGCAAACCAAATAGATTTTTTTTACATTAATGCAAAATAAGTTTAAAAAATTGTTACAAAGAAATCAAAATAAGAGAGATTAGCGTAATATCGTAAACCGCGTGGAAGGTCGGTGTTATTAAGCTAAACCTGGAAGATATCTCTGAAATTATTCCTGAAGTATAATTTATGTACTTATTATTAATAAAAGATTTTCAATTTTTAATATCTTCTTTTTTAATTTGATTCAGTTGTATGAGTGAATAAATAATGACAATTTTCTCTCTCATTAGATTACATAATAGATAGCAGTCCTCATTTTTGCACTTCCTCCATAGGTACATACTTTTCATAATTGAGTTGGAGTCTATTGGATAAAAAATTTATGAGACTTGCCTAACGCATTAATTTAGTGTGTTAAACAAATAATTGTTTTAAATGACATCATTAACACAGTAAATTACTGCGTTATTGGACTTAACTGAGCCATTACAGTTAAGTGCAATAATGCATAAATTTCTTCGTTACGGTTACTTTGGTACCACTATTTTTTCTTGGGGTATTTTGTTTCACTTGCTCTTTTTTTGGGTCATTTAGGTTCCGGACTTGTGGTTTCACTTTCTTTTTAGTAGGTGAGAATTAGAAAATAGGCTAAAAAAATAACTAAATGGCATGTATACTTATTTTCTAAAATTTATTACTTTTAAGGATTTTTATTTTTCTTTCTCTTTTCTTAGTCATTCCTTTTCTGCTTGAAACCGAAACTTTAAAGGAAACATTGATTAAGTTTGAGGCTTCTTCTTATATTGATAAGAGTGGAAGACTTGGAAAGATGAGGGGAAAAATATCTTTTATGTTTGGATTGCCTTGTTGGATTTATGGTTAGTTATGTAACAAGTAGTTCATTTATAAGGTTGGATGGATTGTAATTGCTTTTAATGTTTTCATGTAATGTAATGACATTTTGTGCCACATTGATGGAATGGAATATAATGATATATATTATGTAATTTAGATGCAATGTAATGAATTGATGGAATATAATGACTTGTAATCCAAGTGGCTACAAAGTGCAGTACCATCAACGGACACAAAATGATGTTTTGATGGAATAAAGTGTAGTTTAATTACTTCACTAAGTCAGATATGCCCCTAGACTATGTATGGATGAACAAATATGCCATCCATATTTGGGGCCCTGATAACTCTAGGTGTCTTAGGATATGAACATGTGTCGGGATCTTGTATTAATTTGTTTATTAATCAGCTAATTAGGTTAATTGAGGGCTTTAGCTAAATTCAGGGTATATTTGGGCCAACTATTAGACGATAAGGGTATGAGTGAGCTAAATTATTAACGTAGGATATATTTGCTCAATTTTGCATACTTTAAGGGTATATTTGGGAATAGTTAGGACCAATTATTGTTTGAGTGGGGTAACAATTATAAAAAAGCCAAGTACACAGGCTAACTAGGATTAGCAATATGGAGTGGGATTGAAACTGGAAAAAAGTGTGCCAGGTGGTGGGGCACTACAAACCTCCCTCTACAGCAGAATGGTTCTTTGGCTTAAACCAGATCAAAGCACTTGAAAACTCAACTCAATGAAAGCTACATGAGCAGACAAAGTAAACCCGAGGCAGGAGGATTAGTCAAGGACCACCATGGCCACTTGATTATGGCATTTTCTTCACCTATACAAGCGATATCCAACAACTTCTCATAAGTCAATGTTGCTAATAAGTTATGCTATTTTGAGTTTTGATGATTTGATAAACTAATTCGAGGAACCAGATATGTTTTTAGAGGAACCGGATGGGACCAGATTCTAGGCGGTGCAAGTCAACTCTATAGTTGTAAAGCTGTTGAGACTGTACTAACTGGCAACAGTGCAGCAGCAGCACAACTGCAGTAATGAAATGTCTTTTTCACAAACTAATTCGAGGAACCAGATAGGGACATGTTGTGATCAGGTTCTAGCCGTTGCTAGGTCAACTCTACAGTTGTAAAGCTACTGACACTGTGCTGACTGGCAGCAGTGTAGCAGCAACAGCACAGCTGCAGTAATGAAATGTCACTTTCACAAACTAATTTGAGGAACCAGATAGGGACCAGATGCAATTAGGTTCTAGCCGTTGCTCAGTCAACTCGACAGCTCTAAAGCCACTGAACTGTGCTGACTGGCTGCAGTACAGGAGCACAACTACAGGGTGCTAGTGGACAATACAAATGAAATGTCCCTTTCATATCAACACTTTCTCCACCTATATAAATAACATGTTACATGGGAAAACCTAACATTTGCAAAATCAGAAAATCTCATCTTAAGTGCAAGCAGCCGCCTCTCAAATGGCTCTCATCAAGAACAAAGCTGCAACAAACAGAAGGACCAATTCCCCATCACTGAAGATATCTTAAGTCCTTAGGTTATTTGAGTCTTTGTCTTTAGCTCTTTAACTTGTATTCTTACACTACTTTCAACAAGAGTTCAGTAGGTTTCTTTCTCAAAGTGTTTTGAGTTGTACACTTGGCTAGAGTTAGTCAAGGTGTGTTCTTTTCAATAGAATTATTGTAAAGGTCTTGCAATAGATTTATTGTAAGGGGGAGGGATTAAGAGTTTAATTCCAAGGTTGCAATAGGTTGTAATATAAAGTTACTCATTTATAGTGAATTTTGAGCAAATCCAACTGCACTGGATTGCGGTTTTTAATCCCTTGAGCAAAGAGTTTTCCACATAAATATCTTTTGTTATTTACTTTTTGTTTTACTCGAGGGAACAGATAGAGAACCTGGTTCTCTACATTGTTTGGTGGACTCGTATATTCTATCAATTGGTGTCAGAGCAGGTTCTTTCTAAAGGGTTAACACCTAGAAAGGATCTTCTTCATGGCTGCTCCACCAAACCTAGAAGAAGGACAGTCTAGCACAAGACCACCAAGATTCAATGGAAAGTATTATGGAAGATAAGGATACACGACTTCATCATGGCTAAAGATTCTGAGTTGTGGGATATCATTTGTGATGGTCCACATATCCCTATGAAGACTGATGAGGCTGATGTTGCAAAAGCTCCAAAAACAAGGAAGGAATATAATGAAGCTGATAGAAAGGCTGTTGAAAAGAACTTTAAAGCCAAGAAAATCCTTGTTTTTGGTATTGGACCAAATGAGTACAATTGTATCTCGGCATGTCACTCTGTGAAGAAAATCTGAGATGCTCTTTAAACTGCTCATGAGGGAACAAATCAAGTAACACAGTCCAAAATAGACATGCTTACCATTGAGTATGAACTTTTTAAGATGAAGGATGGTGAGTCCATTCAGGACACGAATACCAGGTTCACCTTCATAATCAATTAACTGCATTCCCTTGGTGAAATCATTCCAACAAATAAGCTTATGCGTAAAATGTTAAGTATGTTGCTTGATTCTTGGGAAAGTAAAGTTAATGCAAACTCTGAATCCAAGGACCTGCAAACACCGAACACGGATGAGCTCAATAGAAATATCAAAACCTAGGACTTAAAAAGACAACAGGATCTAGAAAGGAGAGAGCCAAAGAAAGAGAAAAACCTTGTTCTCAAGGATGCTGCTAAAAGTGACTCTAGTGATGATGAATCTGACTTGGCTTATCTCACTCAAAGGTTTCAAAAGATGATGCTGAAAAATGGTGGGTTCGAAAGGAAAAGAAACACCAGTAAAAATTTCAAAGGAAATGATTGCTGTCAGAAATGTGGGAAACCTGGACATTTCATTAAAGAGTGTCCTCTCCACAAACAGGACTATTTCAAGAACAACTCTGAAAAAGCAGCAAAGAGGAACTTGGTTCCTGACAAAAAATTCAAAAGAAGAGAAGTAGCTGACACTTGGTTAAATAGGCTATGGCTGCCTGGGGAGACTCCTCCAATGAATATGAAGATGAAGATGATCTAGGAGATGCTTCTATGATGGCTATTGATGATGGACCTTTAAACTATGAGTCAATCTTTGCACTTATGGCCAAATCTGACCGTGATAATGACAATGAGGATGAAGTAAATTTTTTTGAAGTTAAGAAAAACACTTAAGTTTGAGAATGTATGCAAGACCACAATGCATTCTTTGGATGTACATCTCAACAACAAATGTTTCTGAGAGACGATCTTTGCAACCCAAACTCAATGCTTGCCAACGGTTGATGTAGTCAATCATTGGTTCATCCTTTCGTTGCTTGGTGGCTGTCAACTCTATCATGCTTACAGTTTGACGTGTACTGTAAAAAAGATTGAGGAATTCCTTTTCAAGTTGCTTCCAACTATCAATTGATACTCGCTCGAGATCGGTGTACCAATTAAAGGCATTTTTCTTCAGCAAGCGAACAAATTGTTTGACACGATGATCTCCGTGTGCATCAGCATTGCTACCAGTCTCCACAAATGTGCGGCGTTCTGTCTTGAGTTTCCTTTGTTTTAGAATTATTGCAACTTTTGTGGTTGATAGCTAATCAAAATAGGTAGACAATCGATTTTATTGGTGTAAGGTTTATACTAGTACAATGAGCTTTGTGACGGTCTACCATATTGAACCCTGATGGTGTTTGTTATCATATCTTGTAGTTGTTGGACAGACAATGTCGTAACAGAAGCAACTTGAATTGTACATTGAGCGTTGGACATCTTTTTCTCGTGGTGTTCGATTGTGACTTGAATCACCAAGGCTGCAGGATTCCAATTTGTTCATCTGATAGGCTATTTGAAGATCTTTGTCTTTCACAGATTTCTTCAGCGCCTCAATAGTTTTCTAAGGCCATCACGACATTAGATCTCACAATTTGCAAATCTGATTTGTGAGATAATGAGATGAAGGTAGGAGTTGGTCCCACTGGACATGCCAAAAATTTGTTCGTGATAAACTTTGCTAGCAGAAAATAAATAGCTGCAATCACAAAACAAATATGAGAGAATTTTTTTTTATTGATATTTTGTCAGTACAACAGAGGAGGGTACATGAGATGAGAAAAAAAACATTAGGATCCCTTTATTCTAATCTCCGTGTTGTTAGCCTTGATTCGAGGGTCAATGTAGCGTATTACTTGAATGAAGGATGGACTTCTTTATAGATTTAATTAGAGAAATTCGCTGCTAAAGTATTAAAAAAACCACCATTCAGCACTTTTGAATTTCCTCCAAACGCACCGAAACTCATTCAGAACCTCCCAGACACAAATAAAATATGTAGTTCACTGATAAAATAAGCTACAAACCTGCTCGCGCACTCAAAATACCGAACCAGCGTCACCTTCACCCGATGTTGACCTTGGTCAATTCTAATTCGTTTACTTTACTAGTTTATCAACCAAAGATCCAAATCAGACCCGAGCCCCTCAGGATCCAAACTAACTACTCAACTAAGTAATAAATCACGTTTTGGACCTCATGGAATCGACGAAACTCCTATTCGAATTCATTAACCTCCGATGTTGACTTTGATCAAACCTTTCCATTTCTTTAATTTAATAACTTCTGATTTAGATTTTCTTCTCCAATACTCACCCGATTGTCTCGTGAACTGTGCCTCCCATACTCTCAAGTTACAAATACTGTTTTAAAGCTACAGGAGTGTTCTATTAGGAAAAATGAGTCCAAAAGCCCAAAAACGATGTAGCGGCTCGTTAAATTTCTAATACGTTAAGGGTATTTTTTATTCAACAGATAGTAAGAGGTGCAAATTTGATCCAATAGATGGAAGAGGAACATCTTTTAGCTATTATTATTTATATTGCGTTAGGGCCATTTTTGACCCTATTTCGTATATACTTTTTAAAGAAATGAGCTTGTCTACTTCTCATTTTAAGATAAGATCAAATATTCCTACCATCTCAATTTATGTGATACTTTTCGCTTCTCGAGATTCAACTTTGACCAACATCTTAAAGTGTATTTATTCATTTGCATCATATAATATTTTTCGTATAATTTTAAAATATCTAAATTATTTATTTTAAATTATTAGTTAATCTAATTCAATTTAGTTTCAAAAATTAGTGAAATTGATTCCAGAGAAGCGAAAATTATAACTTAAATTGAGATCGGGGGAGTAATTAAATATGACAGATCTAAGAGTAAAAGCATGCAGGGTTGATTGAAAGAAAGTTGGTTTCAAGCACCCACTTAGTAAATTAAAAGGACATGATACTTTGGAGCTTTTTTTGTTTTATTGTGGTAAAATAATTAGGAGTTGTCAATATCAAGTACGTACGTATAAAACACATTTTTTATGTGCTCTATATAGTAGTATATACTGACCAAATGACTCATGAATAAAAACAATTCATTAGGGCCCATGCCTCTTCACTTTTGGTATTATCTCTTTTTTACTCTTTTCTTTCCGTCTTTTTGCATTATTTTCTATAGGAGTATTTGTATTATTTCAAGTTTTAAACTTATAGAAAACACTTTTTATTTGTTCTATAAGTTATTCAAATAACTGATTTAGAGAAAAAGAAATGAGAAAAGAAAAACAAAAGCTATATTAAAAAAAGGTAAACGAATGTTTACCATATCAATTTTCTTTTTTCTTTAATTTTTTAGAAAATAAATAAAGAAAAGGAGCAAAGAGAGTTAATGAAATTAGATTATGAACATCCCATAAGAATTTGGATTTGTAGCTACAAGCTAAGCTTGGCTAATGCATCTGCAACTGCACTGTGTATAATCTCAATATGATAATTTTAAATTTTCCTTTTGTTTGTTGCGAAATCTATCTCTTCCTCTCCTTCTTCTCCATTAATATTTTTTGTAAACATCCGATCAATTCTTAGTTCACGTTCTTGGGCTGAGAGCCGTTCATTAAAAGAGTCAAAAAGTAAATAGTTATAGTAATAAATTTCAAATAAAGTATTGTTTTGTACAATGGAGTCTCTAAAAATAACTTATACCATAAAAGCTAAAAGTTATAAATTGGGACCGTCTAATTTTGATTTTTAACTTATTTTTGTATTTTTTTAATCTAAAAGTAAATATTTAAAAATACTTTTTATCTTTTCCAAATATCAAATTTTAACTTAAAAGTTATTTTGCCAAAAAAAAAAACACGTAAAATAAATCAATCCAAACACCCTCTTGGTGTGGTGATGCTTATCCACATATTCCGTAGAGTTCAATGATGAATTCAAAGAAAAAAAAAATCTCTATACTCCCTCCGTCACAATATATGTGATATGGTTTGATTAGGTATGAAATTTAAAAAAGAAATGAATACTTTTAAAACTTGTGATCTCAAACAAATCAAACATATTTGTGTGGCTATAAATCATTTCATTAAGGGTAAAGAGGAAATTTTAAGTTAAATTATTTTTAAATATAAAAATGTATCGTGCATTTTAGAAAAACTAAAAAAAAAAATGTATCACATAAATTTGAAACACAAGTAGAAAAGTTAAGAAAAAAATGGGAACATCGCACGCAGTCTATTCAATTGCTCAATTATTTCAAAGACGACAAAGAAAAATTAGGAGCAACGAATGTTACCGGTTAAAAGACGACATCAAAATTTGCATTGTTAAAAATTATATATATAAATTTCTTACTTCATGTGAATATAAAAAAATTATAATGGCAAGAAAATGGAAATTGAGTCCTTTTTTGAGTTGAGTCAGTACACAAACACTCTTAATTCAAGGAGAATTCCACAAATAAGAAAACTTGAAACCACTGATATTTTGTCCCCTTTGAAGATTTTTTTTTTCTTTTTCAGGAACAACTTGGCGCCACAGAACTACTCCTTCCATTCACTTTTTCTTGTCCACTATAAATTTTACACAAGTGTGTATTTACTGTGATACCCATATTAATTGGTGCATATTTTTATTAGACTTAAAAAATGATTTAAAATGAGTAATTAATATTATGGACAAAATAGAAAAAAAACTATCTTCTCTTGATATGCTAAAAGTGATAAGTAAAAATGAAAATGAATTGGTCCCAAGCATTTAGGACAAAAACAAAATTTGATATTATTGAATTGGTCCCAAACTTCGTTGGATGGACAAATTTACATGTATCATTCAATTATTCCCAAATACAATATTTAATTGAGCATTGGACATCTTTTTCTCGTGGTGTTCGGTTGTGACTTGAATCACCAAGGCTGCAGGATTCCATTTTGTTCATCTGATAGGCTATTTGAAGATCTTTGTCTTTCACAGATTTCTTCAGCGCCTCAATAATCACTTCTTTTACCACTAATTAGTCTTTAGTGATAAAAGAAGTGATTATGATCTGTGTTCTATTTAATTTAATTTAATTTGCAGGGAAAGATATATATATATATATATATATATATATATATATATATATATATATATATATATATATATATATATATATTTGTCTTTACGCATTTTTTTTTTGTGCCACGATATCGAGTCTTACAATAAAGTTAGAACTTATCATGAACGATGTAAACATATTAAATTAGGAAAAAGAACGTAGGTAGAGAAATGACAATGATGTCATAAACACACGTTATACACATTGGATAGAAATCAGGGCAAATCTTCTCTATAAATTCAAGGTTAACAAGAACAAATTAAGCATCCAAAAATATCCAACAAATTAAAAGAAACAAATAATATAACAAAGATGAAGATCATCTTGCTCTTGTTTTCCCTAGCATTCCTTCCCTTGTCTACCTTAGCAACTTGCACAAATGATGATCCAAACCAACTATTAAGAGATGTACTCGATACCGATGGTCATCCCCTCAACAAAAACACTAGGTACTTCATAAATTCAGCTATTTGGGGAGCTGGTGGTGGAGGTGTATTTCTTGCTAATATTGGATATCAGGAGCACAACGTTTGTCCCAAATCAGTGGTGCAATCCCCCAATGACCTCGACAATGGTCTCGGGGTCTACTTCAAGCCCAAAGATCTCAAACGTCAGAAGATTGTGGAATCCTCTCCGGTAAACATCATTTTCTATCTCGATACGTATTTGTGTGCTAACCTGACTGTTTGGAAGGTTGACCACTACCCTAAACCGGCGAAGCTCTACACCTTAAGCACAGGTGCAAAGAAAGGTAATCCCCTCGACGTGAACAGCTGGTTTCAGATTAAGTCTCTTGGTGGCTCGACGTATAAGCTAGTCTTCTGTCCCTATGGAGAGGAGTTTACTTGCCAAAACATTGGCATCGTCGAGCAAAATGGATACAGGCGTTTGGTTCTCACAAAGGAACCGAAAGCCTTTGTGTTCATAAAGGATAAGAGAATCGGAAAGGCTGAAGCCTGATCATCACGCTTCAGATTTCTGATAAAGCTAAAATAGTGTGAAATATGTAATGTAAGGCCTAAGTTCCCTACATGTTGTCTTTCCCTTGATGTAAGAATAAATAATGTAATGCATTATGCATGCGTAATAAGTGTCCTGTGCATGCTTTGTTGCCTGGAATACTAATGTTGCACTATTACTTTTGTTATATCTTCTCTGTTAATTTCGTGCCGTTTGATCTTCAAAAACCATATAATTAAACAAATTAAAAGAATAAATTACAGTATGAACTAAGTTCACAATATGTACTGCGGTCGCACTTGATCTCAATGAAGTTGTCCCACTTTTTGTGTTCAGAAAGTTGTAACTCTGGTGCATGTGGTTGCCTCCAATTTCATTCTCCAACTTTAACCAATTTTGAGTCTAACACACTACTTTGATCGAAATGCCTAGAGGTAAGGGTGTCGGTGGTTCTTTAAAAAGGGCAATTTGCACCATTGCCCTTATTTGGGGGTGGTCTTTAATTTTTGCCCCTCAAATTGTTGGTCTTTAATTTTTGTCCTTCGCCTAATACATCAAGGTTCTGGATCCGAATTCCGGCTCAATAAAAAATAATCGCAAGACAGAGGTTCGTAGCAAAATTAGGCTTATTAGGCAAAAGTAAGGCCTTAAGTTTGCCCAAAATTAGACCTTAAGGCAAACCTCTGCCTTAAGGACAATTTGCAGGATTGCCCTTCGCTGGGGGTGGTCTTTAATTTTTACCCCTCAAAATGGTGGTCTTTAAATTTTCCCTTCAGGCAGAATTTGCATGGACGGAGGCAGATTTATTGCCCATGCAAATTCTACCTTGGGCCTTAAGGCAGAATTTGCATGGACAGATTTGCAAAATTCTGCCTTGCGACTTTTTTTTTTTACTGAGCTGGGGTTCGAACCCACAATCTCTGGGTATTAGGCGAAGGGCAAAACTTAAAGACCATCAATTTGAAGGGCAAAAATTAAAGACCACCCCAAATGAAAGGCAATCCGCGCAAAAAAAAAAAAAAAAAAAAAAAAAAAAAAAAAAAAACTGTCATAAGGCTTAACTTTTGCCCAAATAGGCCTAGTTTTGGGCAAATGTTAGGCCTTAAGGCAGAGGTTTCGTGAAAGTCTTGCTTTGTGATTTTTTTTTTTTTTGCCTTGGCGGGATTTCAAACCCAAAACCTTGGGGTATTTTCGGCCACTTTTTTAAGCGAAGAGCTAAAATGAAAGACCAGCAATTTGAGGGGTAAAATATTAAAGACCAACGCCTTTGAAGGGAAATCCATGCAAAAAAATATAAAATCGATTAAATCGAACCTTTTATCGAACCGATTTTAGGTTGTTCTTTTTTTTAAAATAAAATAAAAGGGTAGTTTCTCATATACATATTATAATTGTATCAAATAATTAGGTAGGACTTTTAATTTTATACAAGAAATAAAAATATGCAGAATTGCATAAAATAATTCATGCTATAAAGTTTTAAACAAATTGAAACATGAAATTCTTTTACCTTCGGCCTTGGAATAGATTCAGATGGAAATGACAAGAAGTAACACACAAATTTACTTTGTCAATTTTGAAACTAAATTGTTTTTGTAACTCGCAAGAGTGGTTGAATTGGTTCAACGAGTGATTTTCCATATGGGTGACTTGGGATCGATTTTCCTCGTTAACAAACCCCCCAAAGAGTAGCTGTGGATTCCCTAGTTTACAACAAAATAAAAATAAAAAAATGTTTCTATAGATTTTCAGCAGCCACTACTAAAAAAAAGGGCATTTTCGACCAAAAAATTTCGACCACATTTTTGGTCGAAAAAAAATCGATCACGCGCGTCAAAAAGTCAAGAATTTAATTTTTATTTTATTTTCTGTAGGATTTCGACCACACGGGCTCGATTTTTTACATGAAAATATAATTTCGACCACGTGTAGTCGAAATTAAATTTTGTATAAATAATAAATGGGAAACATTTAATTAAAAAAAAAAAAAAAGCTAATTGTGGTCGAAAATTGGACCACATTTAGACCAGATCTGGTCTTTAATTTTCATTTCAAGGTTTCTTCTTTCTCTCTCTTTCCTCGGGAGTTTGGCCAAAAATATCCCTTATCTTTGGGGGTAGGCTTAACTTTGTCCTTGAAATATAACCTTGAGCACTATATATCCTTTAAGTTTGCAAAACCTAAGCATATTTAGTCTCACTAACAGAGAACTCCACCTCCCGTTAGAAAACTAACTGAGATATAACATGTGATCTGCACGTGATTCTTGAAGGGGAAAAAGGCGCGCTCTTTCACCAAAAGTGGTAGATTTCCCTCCTCTCTCTCAAAAACCTTTCTTCTCCAATTCCCTTTTCATCTTTGTTTCAGAGCTAAAAAATCACAGCCTTCTTGAAATCACTTCAAGTCTTCACTACTTTGGTTCACCCAATCAATGATTCTTAGGAGCATCAATGGTGGAAGAAACCCTAGTTATGGTGAGTATTACAAATCATAATTTAGTTTCATGCAAAATCACTTCAATGGTTGCTCCTACAAGTTAATATAGCTTTTCAATGTATGATTTTTTAAACTCTTCGTTTTGGGGGCCTGATTTGTCAACTTGAAAGAAACCTTCTTTTGTTCTAAAATAGATGAAATAATGGGGTTCTCCTCCTGATTTATTTTTGTAAGAAGGCTCATTGAAGTCTGATATTGTTAACTGAGAAAAATACAAGTGGAGTTTTTATATGTTTTCTCCCTCAAATGGTCCCCCTTTTGAAGATTCAATATCTCAACTTTGAAATAAATGCACTTCAAATGGTCCTCCTTTTAAACTGTATAAAATAAGGCAGTATATATGTATGCACCATTACTAAATTATACTTTTTAAATCTTTTTGTTATGCAGATCCTCTGTACGAGCCAGAATATTTTACCATTAAAATAACACATGGTGGTATAATGAAACTCAAGCCTACAAGACATTATGTTGGGGGCCATGTGGACTTTATTGACTATGTGAATATGACCGAATTGAAGCTATCAGTATTCAAATCAATGGCTGAATTATGTGGTTATACGAATGACTCAGTTACTTTTTGGCACAAGTTCGGAAGGTTAGGTGACAAAATGAGGCTTGTTTCAACTGATATGGAAGCTACTGTTGTTGCAAAAAATATTCCTAAAGATCGAGTAGTTGAGGTATACTTTGAACATTTGGACTCGTATATTGAAATGGGTATTGAGGATGTTATGTACAGGGGGCCAAGCAACTCAAGTGTTAAAACTAAAGCGACTGTTGAAGAATGTCATAAAGAAGTTGGAGGTGAAAATTCTTCAAGTAGTGAAGATTTTGAAGATTCAGAAAATGACTTGTCAGATGAAAATGATTTATCAGAAAGAATTACAAATGAAAAGCGTAGATATGAGGTTAGTGAAGAATTACAGAGAAAGTTGAATGCCGAAGAAGGGGAATCAGATTGTTGCAACTCCGATGATACAAGTAGCTTACAAAATGATTCGAATAACAACAATTTAAGCTTTCCAAAGTTCAACCCAAAAACAGATGGAAAAAATCCAAAATTGGCATTAGAATTAACCTTTGGAAACAAGAGAGAGTTCATGCATGCTGTAATAACTCATGAAATTAGTCAAGGAAAATACATAAAGTGGAAAAAGAATGACAAGAAACGAGTTAGAGCAACTTGTACACACTCAGATTGCAACTGGGAGATTATGGCTTCAAGAATGCACAGGGATAGGGCATTTCAGATCAAGACATACAACGCCGATCATAAGTGTAAGGGATGGAACCATTCTAACAAAACCATCACTTCTTCCTATATTGCAAGAAGATATCTTGATGCCACTAGCAAGCACAGGAATTGGAACGTCAAAGAATTTAGAGATCATGTGAGTGTGGAGCTAAGAGCTCATGTGACATTAAATCAATGTAGAAGGGCTAAGCAAAAGGCGCTCAAAACTATTGATGGAGATCTAAATTCTCAATATAAGATATTGTGGAACTATTGTAATGAAATTGTGAGGACAAATCCGAATACTTCTATCTATATGAAGTTGGTTGAAAATGAGGTTCCTAATAAGCCGAATAGATTTCAGAGAATCTATATTTGCTTTGCAGGTTGTAAGGAGGGATTCAAGAGTGGCTGTAGAAAGATAGTTGGAGTGGATGGTTGTTGGCTTAAGGGTCCAATGTATGGGACTCAGTTATTGACAGCTGTCGGAATTGATCCTAATAACAATATCTTTCCAATAGCATATGCAGTTGTAGAGAAGGAAAGAACGGACTCATGGGCTTGGTTTTTGAATCATTTGAAGCGTGACTTAGAAATTGATGATGATTTTACTTGGACTTTCATGTCAGATAAGCAAAAAGGTCTGATTGAAGTATTTAATGAGGTGTTGCCATTTGTTAACCACAGATTTTGTGTGAGGCATTTGCATAATAACTTTAAGAGTGCGGGATTTAGTGGTATCTCGTTGAAGGATGCACTTTGGAAAGCCGCAAGGGCTTCAATAGAGAAATGGTTTGATATTTGAATGCTTGAGATCTTTGATTTAAACCTGAAGCTGCTAATTGGTTAAGAGAGAAATCACCTAGTGAATGGTCTAGATCTCACTTCTCCGAAAACGTGAAATCTGATATCCTACTTAATAACATGTGTGAATGTTTTAATGCAATGATTATTGAAGCTAGAGACAAGCCAATTATCACTCTATTGGAAAAGATAAGGTATCTTCTTATGGCTAGGATGCAGGCAAATAGGGATAAAAGCGCCAAATGGGACATCAATGATGTTTGTCCTAGGATAAAGGATATATTGAAGAAAAATCAAAAGACTGCAGCAGAGTTCATTCCTAGAAAATCTAATGAGTGGAACTATGAGATTATAGGGGCAAACATAAATAATAAGAGGGTTGTGGACTTGCTAAATAAGATATGCAACTGTAGAAAATGGGATTTGACAGGAATTCCTTGCAAGCATGCCATTGCTGCAATTTGGGCTAAAAAAGATGAGATTAATTCCTATGTCCATGATTGTTATAAGGTGGAAACATATAGAAGGGTCTATGACTTTGCTATTTTACCTATGAATGGACAGGATATGTGGCCAAAGTCAAATAACATTGCTCTACTGCCTCCCAAATTAGTAAGAACTAGCACTAAAGGAAGAAAGCAGACAAAAAGGAGAAAAGAACCAGATGAAGTAGGAGCAAGTAGAACTAAAATGAAAAGGAGACAGACTTCTTTGGATTGCAGCAAATGCCATAATACTGGCCATAACAGAAGAGCATGCAAACTATATGTTGTTCAACCGGATCTCCAAGTTAATGAGCCATCATCTTACGCTTCGGGCTCATCAACTCGCGCAAAGCTTCCGGTATCAATAAATTACAGTTGAGCTCCATTTTTAAGTTATGTTATGAAAAAAATTAATAATACTATGTATTTTGTATGCAGGTTAGAAGAGGACCTGCGGCGCGGAGACATATGCAATCAACGCAAGAATTTGACTGTTAATTATGTTGGTATCTGCTGAAATATAGCTACTATATTGGTTGTTTTGCTGCTGAAATGTCATGAGAATGCTGATTTTTGACTGCTGGAATGTTGTTTTTATTGCAGCTGAAATGCTATTTTTTTGTGGTTGGAATGCTCTTCTTTTTTTTTTTGCTGCTGGAATGTTGTTTTTTGTTGCCAAAACACTATTTTTTTTGTTGCTGGAATGCTGATTTTTGCTGCTGAATTCTTTCTGCTAAATGCTGAAACTTGCTGCTGGCGCGTTGTTTTTTAGCTGCTGAAATGCTATTTTTTTTTGGCTGCTGGAACGCTCCATTTTTCTATTGAAACACTATTGGAACACTATTTTTTTGCTGTTGGAACGCTGAAGTTCGCTGCTGAAATGCTAAAAGTTTTGTTACTGATGTGCTTATTTTTTGCTGCTGCGAGGCGCATTTCCCTGCTAATGGAGATGCTTGAAGTTTGCTTTTTTTTTTTTTTTTTTTTTTTGTCTATGATGATTGTTAGATTTGATTTACTGGACTTGAAATTGTAAAGATCTGTGAACTTCATTTTGAAACCTACAATGTTTAATGAATCAGTGATATTTAGTTTCAGCCAACTTTTGTCATCACTTCTACCTTTCTTTACTTTAAATTTAATATTAAAGATATTTTGAAATTCTGTTAGTTTTCTAACAGGATGTGAAGTTCTCTGTTAGTGAGACCAAAAGTGCTCAAGTTTTGCAAACGTAAAGGACATATAGTGCTCAAGGTTATATTTAGAGGACAAAGTTAAGCCTACCCCCAAAGATAAGGAATATTTTTAGCCAAAAACTTCTCTTTCCTCTATCCCTCACCTCTCTCTACCCACACACACCACACCTCTCCCTCTCCTCTCTACCCACACCACCAGCCCACCGCCCCACCAGCCCAAACACTCAACCCACTGCCTTTCCGACCACCGCCAGACCACCGTCGGCGGCGAAGCCAATTATTTTCAAGTACGTTTTTTTTTCCAATGTCATGAACACTTAGCAATGCATTTCAATCTCATGTTATTAGTTACATTACCTTATATATTTAGTAGATTTGATAACTTTATTTAGTGTTTAATATTTGTTTTAGGGTTTATATTATGTTTTTTTTTTTTTGGATTTTGAATTGAAATTGACTTAAATATTGATATTGAATGTTGTGTTGAAATATTGATATTGAATGAAATATTGATCTAATAGAATCTGTATATTCCTTCTTTCAGCTTTTCTTCTTATGGTTTTTTTTTTTTTAATACATTAAGATTAGAGCTTGGAACATGGAGGATGTGGGTGACAGCTAGATGATGAATTGTCCTGTTCCTTTTTTTCTCCTTCTTTATTTAAGCTAAAGTAGAAAAAAAAAAAACTCCAAGTGATATGAATCATTTAAAGTCTTTAAAAATTTAAAAATTTAAAGCAGTATCTTTTGGTTCATTAATTAGTTATGCCAGGATAATAATATAAAAATTATTACACTTAAATTAGTAATATTATGATTTCGGCAATTAATTTGATTTCATGCTATACCAAGTACAAGAGAATAGCTAAAATCAGTATAAGTTAGGGAAAATTACAAGTATAAAATCAATTGAGATAATCTTATAGTGACACAAATTGATTTGATTTTTTTCTTTGTATTTGGGCACCAACCAGTCTAATTTCACCTCAAATATCCCTCTAATTTTTACTTTTTTTTTATTTATTGTCTTTGTCTTTATACTCAAAATTCTTTCTTATGTTTTGGTCCAATCACTTATTTAACTCAACTAATTAAGTAGCAAATCAAATAATATTTCCAGCACTTAGCAATACCAAATCAGTTTTGGTACCACTATTATAATCAAACATGAGACTTTCAATAAGTCATGATGTAAAATTCAAAAATAAGTCTTGTCATGTATTCACAAAACAGTAGGCTTTATCATGAATTTAATTTTACCAATACTACTGTTCACAAGTCTATCAAAAGGGGTTGGACTACAAAGGTTAGCACAGATTTCTCCAATTTGCATACTAATTATTCTATTCAGTCTCATGCTTTAAGGAGAACACTTTACATTGGCCATGTTTTGGTCCAATTTTTGGACTGTTTTGGTGTATTTTTGGTCCAAGGAGATTTCCACAAATAGACATATTTAAAAGAAAGTACACATTTTTCTTCGTTAATCAATTACACAACGAACATTTGAATCACGATAGAGTAGTCAAAGTTCCAAAGTCTAAGCAACATTAGCCAAGATTAAGCATATATAATCTTCAGTCCTATACAATTTTACACCAAAATTTCATTCAGCAGCAGAGAGAATAGGTCATTTCCACCATTTCGAGTCTTAATGTATTGGAAAAATAGCAGAGACAAATTAAAGGCAGCTTCTAGGCCTCAGCACATGTGAAAGACTGAAAGCATGAAACTATTTATAACCTGTCACCAAAATAGAAAAGTCAATGATAGTTGTCCTCTTTTTATTTCAAAATGCATGTCTGCTTTGGCATTTTTCTCCTATAAAGCTTTCAGACAGCATTAACAATATGTTAGTTCCTATATTTATATGCTTATGATGTTGATATTTTGATAATGAGCTTCAGCAGGGTCACATGCTAGATTTTATGATGTTGAGACATGAATATTAGAACAAGGCGATAAATATACTTACCAAGTTACCACATACGTTGCGACTTATAATTATATATCAATGATGCGAGAATAACTTCCACTGTTGGCCAAATCTAAAAAGAAATAAACATAAGTGTCATCCAATGTAAACAAATAAACTATTTGCAATATCAATATAGAGCTCATTCAAACGAAATATTCTTACCAAGTTCAAATTGCTCCAAATGATCTAAATCTTCCTCGACTCCAACCCGGACGTGAGTCCTCTCGAATCCAATCTTGAGAGCACACAAGAGCTTGCACCAATTTGGGAGTCAATGAACTCCTAAATGAATCAAGAATACGCCCTCCCGTATTAAATGCACTCTCTGAAGCCACACTAGAAACGGGAATTGCTAACACATCACGAGCCATTTCAGCAAGAATAGGAAATCTAGGTGAGTTCATTTTCCACCAAGGCAAGATATCAGTACCATCACTTCCATTCTCACTTGCTTCACCTAGATACTTGTCTAACTCTATTTTAGCATCCAAACTACCACTCTCAGCTTTATGTTTCTTGAATTGTTGCGTAAATGTTGCAACTGATTTTTTAGATTGACTTTGATGACTACTTACACTTGGTGAGTCCAATGTGTTACCAGATGAAGATGATGAACTTTGAGACTTTTTTGAATGTTGTTTTGCATACTCATTAAACAAAGAAATCATGTACTTTTTCACATCACCTATTATTTTTTCTCCCTTTTCTTCTCCATACATGCTCACTAGTGCATAAGTAACATACTCATCCTTGTAGCGCGGATCCAAAATACAAGTAATAAAAATCATTTTATTCATCTTTTCCAGTTCACCCCAATATTTGTCAAATTTGTTTTTCATGTTGGTTGCCATTGAACTCAAATCAGAATCTTCATTTTCTATTAAACCTTTCAGAACATAATGAAGCTCACATATTTCAATAAAGTGAACATTTGATGTAACATAAAGAGAACCTGAGACCTTCAAGGTAAGTTCGTAGAAAGTTTCAAGAAATGTTACCATATGCCTTATATTTTCCCAATCAGTGCTTAAAAGTGAACCTGTAGATTTTCCATCTTCACAAACATGAGTAAGAAGATAATGCAACAATCCACGATCAAGAGCACCATAACTTACAAATGCATCCTCTAATTCTTGTGCCACTTTTAACATCAAATAGGTGGAGTTCCACCTAGTTGGAACATCTAGGCATAATGATTTCGTACATATTGTCTTTTCAAGTTCACAACATTCTTTAAACTTATTCAACCTTGCCGGGGATTGTCTAATGTATCTTACTACCTGTCTAACACGTTTCACAGAATCGCCCACTTCTTTCAAACCATCTTGAACAACAAGATTGAGAATGCGAGCCATACATCTCATATGAAGGTGATTACCGTCCATCATATTAGTTCCCCATTTACTAAATTGCTTAGACAATTCTTTCACTGCGATGTCATTTGAACTAGCATTATCAACTGTAACAGTGAAGACTTTTTCTAAACCCCAATCAAGTAAGCACTTTGAAATAACACATGTTATATCTTCACCTTTATGACTAGCAATTGGACAAAAGTTTATTATTCTTTTACGCATAGTCCAATCTTTATCGATATAGTGAATCGTGAGACATATATAATTAATTTTTTGCAATGAGGTCCATGTATCTGTAGTAAGACAAACTCTTTGTCGTGTTTCAGTCAAAAGTCTCTTCAGTTTGTGTTTCTCTTCAACATATAGGTCAAAACAATCCCTAGTTATTGTTTTACGGGAGGGAATGTGAAATTGAGGTTGCGCGCCATTCATGAAATTCTTAAAACTTTCCTTTTCAACAAAACGAAAAGGTAGTTCGTCAACGATTATCATCCTAGCTAAAGCAGCCCTACACAATTCCTGATCAAATTTCCAAGGGACAAACATTCCCTCACTCGACTTTTTACCACCTTGAATTTTTTGAAAGCCTAATAACCTTGGATTAGTTTCAAAATTATGGGGAAATTTTGAGCACCTACCCATATGATCATTCAATCCCGAGGTACAATTTTTAATCTTAAATTTTGGATATGGAAAAGCACTGTACTTACATTTTACAGTCAGTTCCTGATTAGGACCATAGATCTTTTTGAAATGATCCCATACAACAGATCTTTGCATTATGGATTTCCTTCTCTTTGAATCAGTTCCACTTGTAGCTGTGATTTCATTTGAACCCCAACTTTCATCTACTATAGCTTCAAGCTCTTCCATCTATATGAACAAAAATAATCAGCAAAATCATCAACAATTAAGCGAGAGAAAAGAAGAGAAACGGAGAAGAAGATTTAGAGTGAGAAATGGAGTTTACCTGGAATAATATATATTGGAAACACCAATTGAGCAGTGAAAGATCTCAGTCTTGAAAGTTCAAATTTTGTGTTATGGACCAAAGACGATTAAAGAGAAACAAAATAGAGAAGAGTGCTTTGGAAGTTTGATGACTTTCTATCTATCTCTGTAGACTTAAGTCTTAGACCTTGCACGAAATGAAAGGACTTTGCCATGACACAAAGCTACTGTGCCTAAGAAAATTTAGTACTTTTGGATAAAAGGTTAGCTTTGATAGTACAATTTTCTATCAGATACAAATTGGCATTAAATGAGATGTGATGTAATTTTTTCTACGAAATCTAGTCTATATATTTAGCAGTAGTAAATATAATATATACAGATTGTATATATGTAGTATAAACTTCGGTACGGTAGACGGTATCTCGGTATCCATTTTATAAATACCAAATACCGTACCGAATACCAAAGAAAATTTATATTCATACCAAATACCATAATATCAAAACCGCAGTATTAAAAACTTCGGTATCGGTATGGTATTCGGTATATACCGTACAGTGCCCACCCCTAATTAAGGTAGGAAAGTTATACTTTGAAATAAATTCTTTTACTAATCATATAAATTAAATATGGTTTAACAAGTTCAAAATTTATGCAATTTGTGTAGATGGAATCTCGTAGTTGGATGTATGGTAGAACTAATCCTGGTCGATTTGGGTTGAAGAATGAATTTGTAGCCGGCGTTTATGATTTTGTTGACTATGCTAAAACACTTGAGGATTTTACAATTCATGGTGTGGTTAGGTGTCCTTGTTCTAAATGTGAATGTATGAAATTAAAGACCCCAGAGATTGTTAGGCGACATCTAATGGAAAAAGATTTTAAAAGTAATTATACAGTTTTGACTAGTCATGGAGAAACGTGTAACAATTTGGGTGGATTTCAGAACTTTGTTGTCGGTGAAAGTAGTAGGATGGTAGAACCTAATGTCCAGAATTCTAGAATGTACGACATGGTTTAGGATGCTTATGGCATGAATTGGTGCTTTGAATCAGGTGGTCATGTTGAAGAACCTCCCAATGAAGAGGCCAGCCGTTTTTATAAAAAGTTAAAAAAAAAAAGCTAGTAAGGCCCTTACATGATGGTTCTACCCACTCTCAATTATCTATCGCTGGTAGACTATTGAGTATCAAAACAGATAAAAATGTTTCCCAAGGGGCAATGGATTCTGTGATTGACCTCATGCATGAATTGGTTGACCCGACTCTAGAGATATCCGATAATTACTATAAGGCAAAGATATTGGTATCTAAGTTGGGACTTCACGTATCTAACTTTTGCACATGATTGAACATGTCATCTTTATTAAATTTCCTGAATATTGTGCACGTCTACAATTAGGTAGTATATGTGAGTTAAGATTTCATTGTTTAGTAGGAGGAGTTAAATGAGAATCAAGTTTGCTAGTTGAATAAAATGGTGCATAACAAAACTGAAAAACATTGCTTTCCAGTTTATTCTTGGTCCTCACTAACTCTTGAATAATTAGTCTTGACAAAGAAATCTTGTGTATACTCATTCCTCCCCTTGTCTCTTTTTTGCAATCTCAGGAAGAACTATTATGTAAATGGTGCATGAATCATGGTACATAACATAAAACTGAAACACATTACTTTTTTAGTTGTTAATCTTGATTTGTTTGCAGGAGCTCCAGAGCGGTCAGGCAGTACCTCAAGATGAGATCTTCAAGATTACTCACACAAGGAAGGAAAAGAACGTCAATGGTACAGATTGATGGGTTGAGCCAAGGGCTGAGCGAACATGGGTAAGTCGTTAGTTAACAATAGTAATATATTTTTTGTACTAAATTAGACTATTAACATTGTATCGTTCAATTTTAGAACGAATTTCAACAACACTTTGGGGAGTTTTGAGCCACTCAGCCAAATAGCACGCCGATTACTGACGAGTTAATATAGCAACAGTGGATTGAGAAGGTTGCTCCCCCAACAAGGCATAGGACAGTTTATGGGATGGCTAATCGAGCCTTTCGTCGATACCCGTCTGCTCTTGAAGCCATAGGTGTTACTAATGATGGGGCAGTTGATCCTAAGGAGTATGAAGCTATGAAGCATCAAGTTGACCTGCTATCAAGAACACTTAATTCCTCGGAGGCCAGGACGTTGGGTATGCAAGCCCAGATTAATAGCTTACTTAATTCGCGGCCGTTTTCGATTCCCCTGTGTCCTGGGGATGCTCGTAGGTCACATCCCCCTAGCCAACCCTGACCTTCCCAAGGTAGACGACGTAGGTCACAAGCTGACATAAATCATACTCTTGTCGATGAGTCTAGTGGGGAGGATACGGATCATGTCTCTAACACCGAACGTTGATCTTTTTTATTAGTGTGCTTTTGGATTCTAATTCTGCTATGTTTAAATGGATATGTCTATTATGTTTAAGGGTTTGAATGTAGTTTTAATTTGAACTAGAAGTACTTTTAATTTTAAGATGTGTAAGTGTTTGAATGTAGTTTATGATGTTTAAGTGTGTGAATGTAGTTTATGATGTTTAAGTGTTTGAATTTGATTGTTTATAAGTGTTTGAATGGACAATGTTTAAGTGTTCAAGTGTTTGAACATTGTTTATGCTTGTTGTGTTGCATTGTTGATGAATTGGATGGCTGTTTTGGTTGATGAATTTGTTATTTGGAAATTGGCTAGTGGGCTGCCAAAAGCAGGCAAATGCTGGAAAAAATATTCCAGATTTTCGACCACAGGTGGTCAAAAATCAGCACAGATATTTCACAATTTCGACCATATGAGGTCCAAATTGTACCCAGAAAATACAATTTCAACCACGTGTGGTCGAAATTTAGCAACATTGTTGCCAGATTTCGACCACATGTAGTCGAAAATCTGGGCCCAATTTACAATTTCGACCACATGTGGTCGAAATTGTGAAAATAAATTTATTTTTATATTTAATATAAATAATGTTTTCGACTACACATAGTCGAAAAAGTTAAATATAATTTAATGTAAAAATAATTTTTTCGACCACAAAACAGTTTTTTCCTTAATTCGGGTAGAATGTGATTTCGACCATATGTGGTCGAAAAAAAATTCAACCAACCTGTTAGCGACCTACGCCTGTGGTCGAAAAATTGGTCGAAATAAAAGTTTTTTCGACCTTGTGTGGTCGAAATTTTTGATCGCAAATCCCTATTTTTTTAGTAGTGAGCAAGCTACCACAATATGTTATTTCCTTTTCTTCTCCCCCTATAAATCTTTGTAATATGTGAATCAAATATAAAGTCTATATTCTTCGAAAAATCTAGTGATACGATTTGATCCGTGGGGTGAACAATTTCAACGAAATTTTCACTTTCTTATTTTATAATATATGTTTAACTTTATTGTGTTCAACTTTTATATACTCAGAACTTAGGCTCAAAATGACTCCAATTTAAGAAAATCACATCAAGCACATGAATTAACCACTACTAAAAAAACAGGTTTTACCGACCTCAAAAAATGGCTATTTCCGACCTCATGAGGTCGTTTTGGCCAAAAACCGACCTCAAAATCAGGTCGGAAAATAGTGGGTCGGAATTATTACCGACCTCATGAGGTCGCAAAAAACCGACCTCATGAGGTCGGTAAAGTTTTTTTAGCCGGGTATTAATTAAATAAAATACCGACCTCATTAGGTCGGTAAATTATATTAATTATATAATGATATGATTTTACCGACCTCATGAGGTCGGTAATTTATATGAATATATGATATATTTTGCATAAAACCGACCTCATGAGGACGGTAATTTGCAATTTCTAGGAATATTATGCATAAAACCGACCTCATGAGGTCGGTAATTTGCATAATTTTGCAGAAAACCGACCTCATGAGGTCGGTAATTTGCAATTTCTGGGAATATTTTACAGAAAACCGACCTCATGAGGTCGGTAATTTTCCATATGAGGCCAGAATATGCAGGTTGTAGTTTCCATATGAACAACAAATTGATATACACAGATATACCAGTGGTATACATGGTACACAGATATGTTAGTTTGCCTCAATAGGATTAGTAAGGTAAAATTCTACAAAAGGGAAAAAATCATAAAACGTACCACTACACCGTCAAGATTGTCAAGTGCATTACCACTCTTAGATCTCTAAAATGTCGAAATGGCTCAAAAAATGTCTTCGTTGAGGTATCTGAAAGGAAACAAAAGAGAAAGAAACAACATAAGGATGCTTTTAAGAGGCTAAGGAGGAAAAATAAAGACGCACAAAAATGTAATTTCATAAAAGTTGCCAATTTCAAAACACTGATAGTATTCGAAAATCGAGTAATAAAGCTAAACCATTCCAGATAGATGTAACGACCCGTTTGGTCGTTGAGCACCTGTGAACTCGTTTTCGCTAAAATGCCCTTTTCGTAGTTTAAAGGGTATTCTTGACTTGCGGGGATTGGTGGCACAGTGATTTAATTGGCGGGTATTTTTTTTTAAATATTTTTTTATTTAATATGTGTGAATAGTTTATTTATAGGAATATGAGTTTCACACATATAAGGTCTAAGTTGGTAATTAAAGTATTTGGCGGAAGAACTATATTTTCCACAGATGGTTAAATGAATAAGTAAATTGTAGGAATTAATGGGAATATTTGCACATATATATAAGGCATGAGGTGAGAGTATTTATTTTATTTTATTTTGTTTGGATAATATGCTAATGGATTGGTGGACTAAAGTGAAATTGTTTGGTTATTAAATGGTAAAAGAAGTGGGTCAAGCCCATCATTCGTCTCTTTACGTCATGGGTATGTATTGAGATATAACTGAACTTTTGTTTTCTTTATACCTAGTCTGCTAATCAAAAAGAAAACCTACACATATTCGGCTAGGCTACAGAATAATAGTACTTCAAGAGAGAGGGACCACCATAGCATCAGGTAAGAGAATCTTAGTAATAAATCTAAATTTGGGTCTAGATTAATGCTTTGAGACAGCTCTCTTGGCTTTGAATATTATAATGTTTTATTGGTGGGGAAAGAAGTCAACTCCTACTTATTTGACATTTCATGATCTGTTTTGTTATTGGTATCATACATGGTCATATAAATTTCCTAGATTACATGAAGTGTGGAAAGCTTTCTTTTTATGAAATTTAATTTCAGGATCAATCCGTTGAATGTTTGGATACAGAAGTTGTGTAGCTTCTCCAATTAATTTGAGATTGAAATGTAGTTGATTGAATTTGTAAATCATGACTTCTCATTTCGGTTCAATAGTTTAAAGTTCCTGCATTAAGATATAAGAAAAGCATGTGATAAACTATTAAAATCAAGAACTCTTTTTACTGTTCAATGTCATCCTTTGAAATCTACATGACAAAGAAATCCATGACAAGTTTTAAATAAAATGAGTAGAAGTTTTATGAGAGAATAAAGTTGAATTGAAAAGTTCTACTTGGCAATCCGGTACTTAACCAGATTCCAATGTCTGCAGGTCCTTTTCCAGCATTCCCCAATAGAGAGACAGTTGGGTAAAAGTGGAGTGCTTGTACATTATGATCTAGAATGATTTCAATTTAACGTTTGTCTTAAATTGATAAGTTATTAGTGATTTATTAGTATTATAATATAGGAATTTGTAGTAGTTTATCCATAATTATTAAACATTGAAAGTTGATTAAACATTTTAAACCATCATTAGTCTTGTTCCACATAAATCAACACGTGTATTTTTGGACTAAGTAAGGTTAAGATTTGTGTTTGGAAAAAAAGAAGGGATGTTTGGGTTGCTGAAAGGTACCAACACGAAGTTTAGAGAAATATTACATATATATTTAATGCATTAGAGATGGTTGACTTTGCAATTTGAAGTTTTATTCTTTTTGTTAATTTTATATATATTGTGTAGATGTAATGGAATATTGAGTGTATTGGATTTTATGAAAACCTTCAAATCCATGGTATTTGAGTTGTGGAAAGTGAG
The DNA here is from genome assembly GCF_019175385.1 of Lycium barbarum. Lineage (NCBI taxonomy): Eukaryota > Viridiplantae > Streptophyta > Magnoliopsida > Solanales > Solanaceae > Lycium > Lycium barbarum. The sequence continues at coordinate 116,327,389 of NC_083343.1, read as the reverse complement.
AATTAAATTCTAAGTTAGGATTTAGACTCGTAATTAACGTAAGTTATATATTTGATAGACACTGTCCGTTTGGAAGCACTTCGGAAGGGAAAAGCTTTGGTGTGAGAGTTCGCGGCACCTGTTCAGCATTGAGGTAGGTTATGGTCTACTTTAGTTAGACTCTGATTAGAGAATCATATGTAGTTGTAGAAAGTGACGGGGATAGCATGATAGGCCTTCGGGCATGAAGTGGAGGTGAATTCCAATTAGGTTGATTTTGTCAGCTGTTATGTGGGCTTGTCGCCAAATGTGTTATTTCTGTGATTATCACTTGTTTGTATCTCCGTCACATACTAGTTCACTCATCACATGAAAAGGAATGGTAACATTGATAATTGAACAGTGGACAGTAATATGACTTGTACTTGTTGATTTATATTGGTGATATTGTTGAGACTGATATCATGCATGGCATGCTTTCCATATTATTGTTGTGATGATTGGTGAGGTGAGTGATTGAGAGACTCCGAGGTCTTTGCCAGAGATGGAGAGTGACAGAGAGACTCCGAGGTCTTTGCCGGAGATTGAGAGTGATTAATAGCCTCCGAGGTTTCTGCCGGAGAGCACGGGTGGTACATGGACTTCGCGGGTCCCCCATGGGTCATGGCTTTGAGGCACTGCCCTTAGCATGTGTGTACGAGAGTGGAGTGAGAGAGGTGACTGTTGCATTGCATTGCATTCATCCACTCATATATTTGACTGATCATTTGGTGAATTATATCTGTCTTGGTTGATTTCATGATCCCTTACACTTTACTTGTATATGATACGTGACCATACCTGTTTGCTCTATATGCTACTTGTTGGTTTCAACTTCTTCATGCGTTGTCTAATCATTGTCAGCCTATGATGCTTACCAGTACAAGTGTTGTACTGATACTACTCTTGCTGCACTTTTGTTGAGTGCAGACTACGATCCAGGTTCTAGTTTTACACCCCGTGGCTGATACGCGAGGGTGACATCTTTCAGTCATTCAGGGTGAGCTACTTGGTCATCCGTGTCCCTTGAAGGACCTCCTCTATTTATTTCTGTTTTTGTATTCGACAGACAATATGTAGCCTTCGGGTATTTTCAGACTTATATTCCGTACTATGTTAGCGCTCTTGTACCTTTTGACCAGATTTTGGGGTTGTCGTGACATTTCTAGTTTTGATAAGTATTTAAGACTTGATAACTTATTTTTATTTAATTTTCCGCTTATTTAACTTGTTATTAGTAATGTGGTTCGCCTACTCGGAGGGATAGTGTAGGTGCCACCACGACTCGCTAATTGGGTCGTGAAAAAAAGCGTTCTAAATGTTCCAAGGGGGCAGCAACATTAGGATTTAAATCGAGGAAGAAGATGTGGGGCAATTGGTGCAAGTGATTATAGGATCTGCCCTAACTATATTAAGGTAAGAATCCTCCTCTCCAAGATATATTTAAATTCGTCCAGGCCATAGGTAAATTGTGAGATGAGAAATACCGGATTAATGGCAGGAAATCGTATAACTTGTTGTTGTTGTCATTGATTATGTGTTAACAGTGAAGGAATCTTGATATTTAAAGCTGTAGTTGTTTATATGAAATTGTTGAGATATGAATTGGATTTTGTGGAATTATGAGGATTGTTATGGTGCTATGTTCTTATGGATTAGATGTACATAAGGTTGTTGGTGTTGTTGTTGTGATTTGGAACTAATTTGGAGTTCGCATGGGGTGAATTATTTAGAGGAGATGCCGCCCGAATTATATGATCCTTAGATAATGGGTGAAATTATTTTTCAATAAAATTCCAAATCTGCCCTTTGTGGGCCCAAGGCCACTTTTTTGAGTGCGTTTTTGGGTTTCGAATATAGGTATAGCAATATGGGCGCTCTTAGATTCGTATTCTAACGTAGATTATATATTTGATAGACTTTGTCCGTTCGGAAGCACTTCAGAAGGAAAAAGCTTTGGCGTGAAAGTTCGTGACACCTGTTCGGCATTGAGGTAGGTTACGGCTTACTTTATGTCTAGACTCCGGTTAGCAAAACGTATATAGATAGTAGTGGTTAACGGGAAAAGCATGATAGGTCTTCAAGTATGGTCTGGAGGTGAATTCCATCTAGGTTGGTATCGTCAGTTGTTATGTGGGCTTGTCGCCATTATTGCGATATTGTTATGTGGGTTGTCACCATGGTTGTGATTGCATGTACTTGATATAATTCCCTCTCTCTTGTTATCTCACTTGTCATATGGAAGAGGAAGGTTATTACTGAGAAATTGAATATTGAATTGCACTTCCTAGTATGAATCTATGGAACCTATGACTGCGGTGATTATTGAGGTTGATTTCATGCGAGGCATGCATCCCATATTCTATGTGTTATTTGATGTGATTATCACCTAGTTGTATCTTTATCACATACTAGCTCACTCACCTTATGAAAGGGAAGGGTAATATTGATGATGGAGCCATGGACAATAATATGACTTGTACTTGTTTATTGCACATTAATGATATAGTTGAAACTGATATCATGCATGACATGCTTCCATATTACTTTTATGTTGTCCTAATGGTGAGGAGAGTGATTGAGAGACTCCGAGGTCTTTGCTAGAGATTGAGAGTGACAGAGAGACTCCGAGGTCTTTGCCGGAGATTGAATATGATTGAGAGACTCCGAGGTCTTTGCCGGAGATTGAGAGTAATTGATAGCCTCCGAGGTTTCTGCCGGAGAGCACGAGTGGTACATAGACTTCGCGGGTCCCCATAGGTCATGACTATGAGGCATTGCCATAGCATGTGTGTACGAGAATGGAGCGTGAGAGGTGACTACTGCATTGCATAAAATTTACATAGCACGACATTGCATTGCATAGCACTCCATTTGAATTGCTATTCATGTCATTGCATGGCACATTCTCTGATTGATTCTTGATTTGTGAATTATTGAGTTGTTGTTTGTAAGTACTTATTTTAGAGGCTTAATGGACTCGAGGTTTAGAGATTTCCCCCTAGGCTTATAACCTGAGATATTGAAATCCCTTGTGACTATCATTATTGCAAGACTTTCATATGTGCTAGAGTTGTGACTGTGTTTGACTACTTATCTGCTTACTTGTTAGTCGCTTCTGGTTTATATGCGTGAACTAACCATTGTCGGCCTATGATACCTACGAGCTTTGTGTTGTGCTCATACTACTCTTGCTACACTCCTTGCTACTCGAAACGGTCGTGAGACTCCGAACATCACCTGAAAATAACTCTACACTCTACAAGGAGTGTAGCAAGAGTAGTATGAGCACAACACAAGGCTCGTAGCTATCATAGGCCGACAATGGTTAGTTCACGCATATAAACCAGAAGCGACTAACAAGTAAGCAGATAAGTAGTCAAACACAGTCACAACTCTAGCACATATAAAAGTCTTGCAGTAACGATAGTCACAAGGGATTTCAATATCTCAGGTTATAAGCTGAGGGGGAAATCTCTAAACCTCGAGTCCATTAAGCCTCTAAAATAAGTACTTACAAACAACAACTCAATAATTCACAAATCATGAATCAATGAGAGAATGTGACATGCAATGACATGAATAGCAATTCAAATGGAGTGATATGCAATGCAATGTCGTGCTATGTAAATGTTATGCAATGCAGTAGTCACCTCTCACGCTCCATTCTTGTACACACATGCTATGGCAATGCCTCATAGTCATGACCTATGGGGGACCCGCGAAGTCCATGTACCACTCGTGCTCTCCGGCAGAAACCTCGGAGGCTATCAATTACTCTCAATCTCCGGCAAAGACCTCGGAGTCTCTCAATCATATTCAATCTCCGGCAAAGACCTCAGAGTCTCTCTGTCACTCTCAATCTCCGGCAAAGACCTCGGAGTCTCTCAATCACTCTCCTCACCATTAGGACAACATAAAAGTAATATGGAAGCATGTCATGCATGATATCAGTTTCAACTATATCATTAATATGCAATAAACAAGTACAAGTCATATTATTGTCCATGGCTCCATCATCAATATTACCCTTCCCTTTTATAAGGTGAGTGAGCTAGTATGTGATAAAGATACAACTAGGTGATAATCACATCAAATAGCACATAGAATATGGGATGCATGCCTCGCATGAAATCAACCTCAATAATCACCGCAGTCATAGGTTCCATAGATTCATACTAGGAAGTGCAATTCAATATTCAATTTCTCAGCAATAACCTTCCTCTTCCATATGACAAGTGAGATAACAAGAGAGAGGGAATTATATCAAGTACATGCAATCACAACCATGGTGACAACCCACATAACAATATCGCAATAATGGCGACAAGGCCACATAACAACTGACGATACCAACCTAGATGGAATTCACCTCCACACCATGCCTGAAGACCTATCATGCTTTTCCCGTTAACCACTACTATCTATATACGTTTTACTAACCGGAGTCTAGACATAAAGTAAGCCGTAACCTACCTCAATGCCGAACAGGTGTCACGAACTTTCACGCCAAAGCTTTTTCCTTCTGAAGTGCTTCCGAACGGACAAAGTCTATCAAATATATAATCTACGTTAGAATACGAATCTAAGAGTGCCCATATTGCTATACCTATATTCGAAACCCAAAAACGCACTCCAAAAAGTGGCCTTGGGCCCACAAAGGGCAGATTTGGAATTTTGTTGAAAAATAATTTCACCCATTATCTAAGGATCATATAATTCGGGTGGCATCTCCTCTAAATAATTCACCCCATGCGAACTCCAAATTAGTTCCAAATCACAACAACAACACCAACAACCTTATGTACATCTAATTCATAAGAACATAGCACCATAACAATCCTCATAATTCCACAAAATCCAATTCATATCTCAACAATTTCATATAAACAACTACAGCTTTAAATATCAAGATTCTTTCACTCTTAACACATAATCAATGACAACAACAACAACAACAAGTTATGGGATTTCCTGCCATTAATCCGGTAGTTCTCATCTCACAATTTACCTATGGCCTGGACGAATTTAAATATATGTTGGAGAGGAGGATTCTTACCTTAATATAGTTAGGGCAGATCCTATAATCACTTGCACCAATTGCCCCACATCTTCTTCCTCGATTTAAATCCTAATGTTGCTGCCCCCTTGGAACATTTAGAACACTTTTATGGAATTAAAATTCCCTTTCTTTCACCATATTGGAGCTGGCCGTGAGCCTGGCAGCCATGGTTATTCATAATTCTTTCTCCAAATCAAGATGAAGATTAACAATTTAATTGTGTGGAGGAGGGCTGGACGTGAGCTTTCATGGGCTGCCATGGTTGTGAGCTTTAAGAGCTGCCATGGCCTTGAGTTGCCATGGCTTAGGAGCTTCTCTCTCTTTAAAAATATTTCAACGTTGCTGCTTAATCTTCTTAGGAACTAAATGTATAGTCCAAGAACTAAAAGGTCATTAATATTGTAAAATAGATGTTGCCTAGGATTTCTTAAGTGAATGATTAATTTTTAAGAGAAGTTGCTGCAAATACGTATGCTAGATGTGGAAGACTTAAAATCTGAAAGTGCTACCATATCATTGTGTCTCCTTTATTTGGACGTGGGGCCCACCACTAAAACATTCATAATAGTAAAGTTACTTTAAGATTGGCACCAAATCTATATATAATCAATGAGTCATTTCTACCTTATAGAATGGCTCCCACGAAAGTTCCCACTTATTCCCTTAATTTATTAGCTAATCCCTTTTTGTCTCCCACTAACTCATATATTATTACTACAAGTTGTTTTATTCCCTTAACTCTCGTGCAAGGAGAAAAAAGTTGCTGCATAATACCTTTGTAAGTGAATTAACTCACTTCTAATGAGATATGAAAAAGAATCTTCTCATAATGGAATGTGGGGTCTAATTCTTTAATTAACTTCAACAATACACCTATATTCTGAATATGCCACCTAAATATATAATACATGAGTCAATTGTTGCTGTCATTCTAAGGATCCACGTGGGTCAGCCACCTATCACTTATCACTCAACTTTTAATTAATTCATTTATCCCACTACAATACAATATTTAGCCAATTGCACACCTAGCCACTTTATTTACTTACTCACTAGTTCCTGCCACGCACAGGGTCATGATGTCCACCTTAATCATTAACCATAAGCTACTTATAGGTAATTAATCTCCTGTTAAAATTAAACATATAACCAATTATCCACTCCGTCAAATACCATATTTACCCACTTACACCTTATATGTGTGCAAATATTATTTCTATGAATAATCTATACACACACATTAAATACATATATTCTAAAATTTACACGTCAATTAAATAACCGAATCACCCGTTATCGCAAGCTATAGACACCAAAATTAGACCACGAAAAGGGTGTTTTAGGGATATTAGGCCTAAAAGTACTAAACGACCAAATGGGTCGTTACATCAGATACCAATTAAACAATCGCTCGTCCTCGAGCGACAAGAGAGAATGAACGCTGACGGTAACTAAAGAATCTTTAATAGGACAATGCGGGAAACCTCTACGGAATACGCCATAAACACTGCTCTCTCTCCTTACTAGCCAGAACTCCCTCTAACTTAGATAAAAGACCTAATTTTCATATTTCCAAATTCAAATCTTCCCCCATCCTCGGTTTCCAAATATAAGCACTGCTTTTGTCCAAATGTTCTAATCCTATATAACCAAACCTATGAACGTTATCGATAGGCCCCACAATTTTCCTTAGAACCACACCAACCTTAGACTAAGACACAAACCTTGCTCGCTCTGAACTGGTAAAGTATTCTGATTCCACTAACCCTTCTTTCACCCTTCTTAAATTTTCTTCGTACCACGATTTCTTAGGAACACATGAAGACCAACCTGAAACCACAACTTACTCTTGCCAAGAAAGACTCCTTGCTTTAGCGGAGCAACCTTAAGCGATCCCAACAAACTGATCCACTCATAACTGACCTTGCTAATTCTAAGTCTTACTCACACCTCCAAATCACAATGCAGGAAGCATACCACTGAATACTCCGCAGAGCCAAGTCCGTAGGACACCATCAGATCACCCTATAACCTCTTGCGACCATAGTACCTTAAATCATTACCAAGTACGAACGTAACCCATTAATTAAACCATACTTTAACTCAACGGAATCCACAAACCCACTTATCATGGATAAACCTCAATTTTCTACTTTAGAAATCCTGGATTAAAGTTTAAACTAGTTTAAACTAAGGAATTGAATCAAGGGGAAATACTTATATTATGGTTTAGACCTTACTCCATTGAAGGAACTTGGAGAATGCCTTTGAATTCTCCTAAGTCCAAGCTTTCAATATTATGAGAAACCCCAAAGCAACATTAATAACAAAAATGCCCAGCTGTTCCGCCTCGTTTCTCATGCCAACTGATCCCAAAACTCGCTTTTGATGCTTCCAACAGATTCCTTGTGAAATTTCACTCAAGTTAGGCTTTTGAATTACTCAATTTGACCTTATAATGAATGAGATATGGTGGTTTCAAGTTTTGGAAAGAATGCAGATTTTTAACACGAATTTCAGTAGCAATTTCGCAACTTTTAAGCAAAATTACACCAGAAAAAACAACAGTGAATTCCTTTAGTAAAATTGTCATATCTCCCTCATACAATGGCGAAACGCGAGGAGACTTGTTGCTACAGCTCCGAAATTACGATACGGATCTAACGGTTCAATCGAAACACGTTTCCCCAAAATAAATAATTTATCCAAATAATTGAATTCCAGAATTTTCATAGTGAAGCCTTCTTCCAAAGTGAATCAAATGATATCCGTTGACTTCAACTTTTGCAAGCAGGTCAAAATAAATACTACGGAGCTTCTAGAATGGACGATACGCCAAAAAGAGAATCGATTTTCAAAACGACTGATCGCTGCTCAAACCTGTTAATATTCTCATATTCTTTCGTCGAAGTACCCTTGCCAAAAATCCTTAATGGAAATAATTCCCCTTTTACCTTAGTTCATAAGTTCACTAACGTGATCACCGATATCTAAAAGTCTTTCACCATTAGTACTAGTCACACCATCATCATTCTGTTACCGTAAATAATTCCATTGACCCATGCCTAATTCGATAGTCCTCAAAAAGGTGCTCACATATGAATAACCAACCCTTACTTAACTATACCGAACCATACACATCTAACTAACCGTGTATTTTTTTTTTTTTTCGCTGGCCTTTGGTCAACCCTAAGTCATTGTATTCAAAATCAAAGAAATCCTTAAGATTTAACCTTTGCACAACTTTCCCCTAATTCTCATTCGAAAACTTAGATGCAGCACCCGATAATCCTTCAACTATACCTCCATTACCAACCCACTATGAAAATGCCCACGAATCAACACTCTTGGCTTCAACAATTCCTTCCCTCTATCATCACTAACCTCGAAGATGCTAAGTGAACCCACGAACACACTTTACAAGTGAATGAACACTACTATCTATTCCACTAGACTTCCCTTATCATAAGTAACACTGCAACCTGATTTCTATCAGAAAACGATTCCCGAAAGAACTCACAACCACTAATTCTATTATGCTATCACAATACTAATCAAATTTAAGCCAACTCCACATTTCATAGCCTATACAATATGCGCACACGCACACTTTGCAACTTAACTCATAAACGCGTCAATTACCAATTATTCCGTTCCTATAGTGGAGATTGATCTATCTGAGTATTTTTTTTTACGCCTTTGTCACATCATCACAATAACACTCTTACCAAAATACCATAAGAACTTTTACTTTGCTATACGCTTCCCAAAACCGATCATATCATCGAACAAATCGCTCTTATTAAGCCATAAATGCACCTTGCCCCTTTCGAGAAAACCCAATACTATAAATATGGAGATCCTATGACCCTATGAATCACCTCTCCCATCTCTTCAACCAACCTCACAATAACGAGCCTAATCACGACTCCACACAGCTGAAACCTCAAGTCATAGCTAGAAACCGAACTTAATCACGCATCTAAAATAGGACAACACAGCTCGTATTGTACCACAACATGTCGGAAACAACCGTTCGCTCAAGAATTTAAGGACGAGCTCCCATCACCCGGGAGAAGGTAAAACAGAGAAGTTCATATACCAATTGGGATCAACTAGATACCAATTTGAATGAAGTAGCACGAAATAATGAAAGAATCTGAAGTTTCCTAGATGTCCCATAGCCTCCCAATTATAAGTGTGGCGCGCAACGCACCCATAAGTAGGACTCTACTAGACATTGCTTTTGTACTTATAGACCGGGTAACCTAAGCTCTGATACCAACTTGTCACGACCCAAATCATGGATCATGCGGGCACCCACACTAACCCTCCCTGGTGGGCGAACCCTTCAGGTAACTACCTTAATTTGATACAACATGCGGAATAAATACTCTTATTATAAGAAATTCCCAAACCTGGTCTAGACTCATACAAGAGCTTCTAAGAAGTTTACAATTTGAAGTAGATAACAGATTCAAACTGGATACGACTTCTGTTTAAGGATAGAGAATAATAGAAATCTAAGAGACTCTGGGTTGCAAGATCTCAAATAGCTCACTCAAACGCCTTTGACGAATGCCTCGAAACGGTCGTGAGACTCCGAACATCACCTGAAAATAACTCTACAATCCACAAGGAGTGTAGCAAGAGTAGTATGAGCACAACACAAGGCTCGTAGGTATCATAGGCCGACAATGGTTAGTTCACGCATATAAACCAGAAGCGACTAACAAGTAAGCAGATAAGTAGTCAAACACAGTCACAACTCTAGCATATATGAAAGTCTTGCAGTAACGATAGTCACAAGGGATTTCAATATCTCAGGTTATAAGCCTAGGGGGAAATCTCTAAACCTCGAGTCCATTAAGCCTCTAAAATAAGTACTTACAAACAACAACTCAATAATTCACAAATCAAGAATCAATCAGAGAATGTGCCATGCAATGACATGAATAGCAATTCAAATGGAGTGATATGCAATGCAATGTCGTGCTATGTAAATGTTATGCAATGCAGTAGTCACCTCTCACGCTCCATTCTCGTACACACATGCTATGGCAATGCCTCATAGTCATGACCTATGGGGGACCCGCAAAGTCCATGTACCACTCGTGCTTTCCGGCAGAAACCTCGGAGGCTATCAATTACTCTCAATCTCCGGCAAAGACCTCGGAGTCTCTCAATCATATTCAATCTCCGGCAAAGACCTCGGAGTCTCTCTGTCACTCTCAATCTCCGGCAAAGACCTCGGAGTCTCTCAATCACTCTCCTCACCATTAGGACAACATAAAAGTAATATGGAAGCATGTCATGCATGATATCAGTTTCAACTATATCATTAATATGCAATAAACAAGTACAAGTCATATTATTGTCCATGGCTTCATCATCAATATTACCCTTCCCTTTCATAAGGTGAGTGAGCTAGTATGTGATAAAGATACAACTAGGTGATAATCATATCAAATAGCACATAGAATATGGGATGCATGCCTCGCATGAAATCAACCTCAATAATCACCGCAGTCATAGGTTCCATAGATTCATACTAGGAAGTGCAATTCAATATTCAATTTCTCAGCAATAACCTTCCTCTTCCATATGACAAGTGAGATAACAAGAGAGAGGGAATTATATCAAGTACATGCAATCACAACCATGGTGACAAGCCCACATAACAATATCGCAATAATGGCGACAAGCCCACATAACAACTGACGATACCAACCTAGATGGAATTCACCTCCACACCATGCCTGAAGACCTATCATGCTTTTCCCGTTAACCACTACTATCTATATACGTTTTGCTAACCGGAGTCTAGACATAAAGTAAGCCGTAACCTACCTCAATGCCGAACAGGTGTCACGAACTTTCACGCCAAAGCTTTTTCCTTCTGAAGTGCTTCCAAACGGACAAAGTCTATCAAATATATAATCTACGTTAGAATACGAATCTAAGAGCGTCCATATTGCTATACCTATATTCGAAACCCAAAAACGCACTCCAAAAAGTGGCCTTGGGCCCACAAAGGGCAGATTTGGAATTTTATTGAAAAATAATTTCATCCATTATCTAAGGATCATATAATTCGGGCGGCATCTCCTCTAAATAATTCACCCCATGCGAACTCCAAATTAGTTCCAAATCACAACAACAACACCAACAACCTTATGTACATCTAATCCATAAGAACATAGCACCATAAGAATCCTCATAAATATGTAACGACCCGTTTGGTCGTTTAGCACCTGTGAACTTGTTTTCGCTAAAATGCCCTTTTCGTAGTTTAAAGGGTATTCTTGACTTGCGGGGATTGGTGGCACGGTGATTTAATTGGCGGGTATTTTTTTTTTTTGAAATATCTTTTTATTTAATATGTGTGAATAGTTTATTTATAGGAATATGAGTTTCACACATATAAGGTCTAAGTTGGTAATTAAAGTATTTGGCGGAAGGACTATATTTTCCACAGGTGGTTAAATGAATAAGTAAATTGTAGGAATTAATGGGAATATTTGCACATATATATAAGGCATGAGGTGAGAGTATTTATTTTATTTTATTTTATTTGGATAATATGCTAATGGATTGGTAGACTAAAGTGAAATTATTTGGTTATTAAATGGTAAAAGAAGTGGGTCAAGCCGACCATTCCTCTCTTTACGTCATGGGTATGTATTGGGATATAACTGAACTTTTGTTTTCTTTATACCTAGTCTGCTAATCAAAAAGAAAGCCTACACATATTTGGCTAGGCTACAGAATAATAGTACTTCAAGAGAGAGGGACCACCATTGCATCAGGTAAGAGAATCTTAGTAATAAATCTAAATTTGGGTCTAGATTAATGCTTTGAGACAGCTCTCTTGGCTTTGAATATTATAATGTTTTATTGGTGGGGAAAGAAGTCAACTCCTACTTATTTGACATTTCATGATCTGTTTTGTTATTGGTATCATACATGGTCATATAAATTTCCTAGATTACATGAAGTGTGGAAAGCTTTCTTTTTATGAAATTTAATTTCAGGATCAATCCGTTGAATGTTTGGATACAGAAGTTGTGTAGCTTCTCCAATTAATTTGAGATTGAAATGTAGCTGATTGAATTTGTAAACCATGACTTCTCATTTCGGTTCAATAGTTTAAAGTTCCTGCATTAAGATATAAGAAAAGCATGTGATAAACTATTAAAATCAAGAACTCTTTTTACTGTCCAATGTCATCCTTTGAAATCTACATGACAAAGAAATCCATGACAAGTTTTAAATAAAATGAGTAGAAGTTTTATGAGAGAATAAAGTTGAATTGAAAAGTTCTACTTGGCAATCCGGTACTTAACCAGATTCCAATGTCTGCAGGTCCTTTTCCAGCATTCCCCAATAGAGAGACAGTTGGGTAAAAGTGGAGTGCTTGTACATTATGATCTAGAATGATTTCAATTTAACGTTTGTCTTAAATTGATAAGTTATTAGTGATTTATTAGTATTATAATATAGAAATTTGTAGTAGTTTATCCATAATTATTAAACATTGAAAGTTGATTAAATATTTTAAACCATCATTAGTCTTGTTCCACATAAATCAACACGTGTATTTTTGGACTAAGTAAGGTTAAGATTTGTGTTTGGAAAAAAAGAAGGGATGTTTGGGTTGCTGAAAGGTATCAACACGAAGTTTAGAGAAATATTACATATATATTTAATGCATTAGAGGTGGTTGACTTTGCAATTTGAAGTTTTATTCTTTTTGTTAATTTTATATATATATATATATAGTGTAGATGTAATGGAATATTGAGTGTATTGGATTTTATGAAAACCTTCAAATCCATAGTATTTGAGTTGTGGAAAGTGAGAATTAAATTCTAAGTTAGGATTTAGACTCGTAATTAACGTAAGTTATATATTTGATAGACACTGTCTGTTTGGAAGCACTTCGGAAGGGAAAAGCTTTGGTGTGAGAGTTCGCGGCACCTGTTCAGCATTGAGGTAGGTTATGGTCTACTTTAGTTAGACTCTGATTAGATAATCGTATGTAGTTGTAGAAAGTGATGGGGATAGCATGATAGGCCTTCGGGCATGAAGTGGAGGTGAATTCCAATTAGGTTGGTTTTGTCAGCTGTTATGTGGGCTTGTCGCCAAATGTGTTATTTCTGTGATTATCACTTGTTTGTATCTCTGTCACATACTAGTTCACTCATCACATGAAAATGAATGGTAACATTGATAATTGAACAGTGGACAGTGATATGACTTGTACTTGTTGATTTATATTGGTGATATTGTTGAGACTGATATCATGCATGGCATGCTTTCCATATTATTGTTGTGATGATTGGTGAGGTGAGTGATTGAGAGACTCCGAGGTCTTTGCCGGAGATGGAGAGTGACAGAGAGACTCCGAGGTCTTTGCCGGAGATTGAAAGTGATTAATAGCCTCCGAGGTTTCTGTCGGAGAGCACGGGTGGTACATGGACTTTGCGGGTCCCCCATGGGTCATGGCTTTGAGGCACTGCCCTTAGCATGTGTGTACGAGTGTGGAGTGAGAGAGGTGACTGTTGCATTGCATTGCATTCATCCACTCATATATTTGACTGATCATTTGGTGAATTATATCTGTCTTGGTTGATTTCATGATCCCTTACACTTTACTTGTATATGATACGTGACCATACCTGTTTGCTCTATATGCTACTTGTTGGTTTCAACTTCTTCATGCGTTATCTAATCATTGTCAGCCTATGATGCTTACCAGTACAAGTGTTGTACTGATACTACTCTTGCTGCACTTTTGTTGAGTGCAAACTACGATCCAGGTTCCAGTTCTACACCCCGTGGCTGATACGCGAGGGTGACATCTTTCAGTCATTCAGGGTGAGCTACTTGGTCATCCGTGGCCCTTGAAGGACCTCCTCTATTTATTTCTATTTTTGTATTCGACAGACAATGTGTAGCCTTCGGGTATTTTCAGACTTATATTCCGTACTATGTTAGCGCTCTTGTACCCTTTGACCAGATTTTGGGGTTGTCGTGACATTTCTAGTTTTAATAAGTATTTAAGACTTGATAACTTATTTTTATTTAAGTTTCCGCTTATTTAACTTGTTATTAGTAATGTGGTTCGCCTACTCGGAGGGATAGTGTAGGTGCCACCACGACTCGCTAATTGGGTCGTGAAGGAACCTATAAATAGGAAGTAAACAATCAGCTACTAATTTTAAACATGTAAAGAAAATATGTAAGTCTAAAAAAAATACTTACTAATTGCTATTAATCCTCATCCCCATCTCCATCTCCCTCTTCTGACCATTCTTCCTCATCAGTTGTTTCATTTCCATTATTACATTCGTTCACCTCTGCATTAATATCTTCTGCATTTATTTCTTCCAATATGTGTTCTGCATGCTCTAAATCATCTTCTAACTCATTGTCAACTGTTTGGTGAACAACTGATATGTCGTCATCCTGGAACGCAACAGGAAACACATTCTCCACTTCCACTCGACCCACAGGCTTGACTTTAATTACCACCCACCAAGCAGACTTATCTAGACGCAAGGGATAAGGAGCATAGTACATTTGTCTAACATTTTGTGCAATAATGAAAGGATCATAAGCCGCATACTCCCTCGTGTGATTTACTTCTATGATGTTATACTGCTTGAGTACCCTTGTACCTCTATTTGGGGTTGGATCAAACCACTTGCACCGAAAAAGTACAATTCGTTTTTTGTCACCACCAGAATATTCCAGTTCTAGGATCTCCTTAATTACACCATAATAATCGACCCCGGCTTGGTTTCCATCGCCACCTTTAACCCAAACCCCACTGTTTTTAGTTTTCGTATGCTTAGATCGTTCTTCGGTAGTAAATTTGAAACCATTTACCACATATTTGTCCATAGAATAGACCATACCGGGTCCCCAAGATATGTCCTTTAAAAGTTGGTCATGGTAACCATACTCTGTATTGTAAACCTATTAGTAGTTAAGAAATAGTAAGTTAGCAATAATATAATGCGCACTTTTTAAATTATATTAGCTTTGTGAAAAGGCCGTAACACTTACATAATTGTTAAACCACTTCCCAAACTGGTCGTACACTTTTTCAATGCCATTTAGATGCACAAAGTATCTGTCCGACAAAATGGAGTTTGAGTTAGTTGTTATGCTTTGTACTTGGATATTTAGTGCAAAATAATAATAACTTACTCATAATATCGTTGAACTTCCGGGCAATTTAGCAAGACATGTATCGATGCAGATTTAGACTCCATATCATCAAATTGTCTTGTACGTTTTTTTGAACCTGAACCCGGTTGATTGAAGATTGATAGTGGCTTCGCTAAAGCATCATTCTCACCTCCTTCATAATGCCGATTGGGTCTGTTTCGCAAGCATGGCACATCATTCCCAAAGTAGTAAGAACAGAAATGAGCTATTTCCTTAGCAAGGTAGGCTTCGCAAATTGATCCTTCAACTCTATGTTTCTGCTTGATACCCCGTTTAGACTTGCCAATAGTTCTGCATAATATTATTTTAAGCCTGATTTTTTAAAAATAAATTAGTAGAGAGAAATAAATAAAAATTTACACCTGTTACCTCTCGAAGGGATACATCCAACGACAATGAACTGGGCCTCCAAGTCGAGCTTCCTCCGCAAGGTGAATTGGAAGATGTTCCATCACATCGAAGAACCCCGGTGGAAGAATTTTCTCCAACTTACTTGTTATTACAGGAATATTCTGATGCATCCGATCCAGGTTGTCTACCCTCAATGTACTGGAACACAAGTCTTTGAAGAACAAACTAATTTCTGTCATAGGCTTCCAAATTCGGGCAGGCAAGCTACTAAATGCAATGGGGAGTAAAGTTTCCATGAAAACATGACAATCATGGCTTTTCATCCCATGTAACTTTCCTTGCGCCATATCAACACATTTTTCTAAATTTGATGCATACCCATCAGGCATCTTCAAGTTCTTAACCCATTCACAAATCTTTCGCTTATGATCCATTGTGAATGAATAACTAGTCTTAGGCTTGAAGACCCTGTTCCCTTTGTCCTGCAACCATAACTCTTTATGCATACAATATTCCTGTAAGTCCAATATTGCCTTTGGATTATCTTTTGTCTTGCCCTTGACATCCATTACTGTATTGAATAAATTATCAAAGTAATTTTTTTCAATGTGCATAACATCAAGATTATGTCGGAGAATATTATCCTTCCAATATGGTAACTCCCAAAATATGCTCTGTTTGGTCCAGTTATGTGCAAGCCCATACCCATCGAACTTGTACGGTGGTTCTTCAGTAACTTTTGGAAAGTTCTCAACCCTCTCCCAAATTTCCTCTCCTGAAAGTCTTGGAGGTGGATAGTTTCGTTCAATTTTGTTCTTCCTAAATGCATTTTTCATACTCCTAAACTCATGATCCATTGGCAAGAACTGACGGTGACAATCAAACCATGAATTATTATTTTTTGCCATGCTTTAAAGTGAACGATTTAGTATTGTCTATGCAGTAAGGACATGCTAACTTTCCAGCAGTCATCCACCCAGATAACATCCCGTAGGCAGGAGAATCATTAATAGTCCACATTAAAGTGGCCCGCAAATTAAAATTCTGCTTAAGAGAAACGTCAAACGTCTCAACCCTTTCTACCCACAACATTTTCAACTCATCAATCAAAGGTTGCAAGTATACATCAATCAAAACTTTTGGATTACGTGGGCCAGGAATGATGCAAGTAAGGAATATATATGGACTAGTCATACACAACTCAGGTGGAAGATTATATGGTGTTAAAAAAACAGGCCAGCAAGAATATGGTGTAGCAGAAACAGAATGTGGAGTGAATCCATCGGAACATAAACCCAACCTAATGTTTCGTGGTTCAGCTGCAAAGTCTGGATTGTGTCAAAATGTTTCCAAGCCTCTCCGTCTGATGGATGACACATAACACCAGGCGGCCTTCTATTTTCACTGTGCCATCTCATATGATGAGCGGAGCTATTTGATGCGTACAACCTCTTTAACCTTGGTGTAAAAGGTAAGTAATGCATCGCCTTAACGGAAACCCTCTTCCCGCTACGAGTCCGCTTAAAACGAGCTCTTCCACAAAACTTACAAGATTCTAGACCTTCGTCATCCTTATAGTATAACATGCATCCATTTTCACAACAATCAATTCTCATCGACGAGAGTCCTAACTTAGACACTAGTCTCTTTGCCTTATAGTAATTTTCAGGTATCTCTAAATTCGGGTCAACTAATTCATGTATAAGGCCAATCACAGCATCCATTGCACCTTGAGGAACATTCCAATCTGCTTTGATGCTTAATAATCTAACATCAATAGACAATTGAGAGTGGGGACTCCCGTCATATAAAGGCTGACTAGCCTTTTTCAACTGTTCAAAAAAACAACTAGCTTCTTCATTTGGAGCTTCTTCACCATGGTTACCGGATTCAAAATCGAAATGCATCCCATAAGCATCTTGAACCATGTCGTGCATTCTAGAATTTTGGACATTAGGTTCCACCACCCTACTACTTTCACCAACAACAAAGTCTTGAAATCTACCAAAACTACTATTCATTTCTCCATGACTAGTCCACACTGTATAATCTTTTTGAAAGCCGTCTTTATAGAGATGAAGCCTAACAATCTCTGGATTTTCTCGTAATTCCTACATTGACATTTCACATAAGGGCACCTAACCAAGCCATGACTTAGAAAAGTTTCAAGTGTCATTGCATAGCCAACAAAAGCATCGACACCATCTACAAATTCTTGCCTCATCCCCCCTCGGTTTTCGTTTGTCCTATTATACATCCAATTACGAGATTCCATCTACACAAATAACACCAAATTTGAAATTGTTAGGGAACAAATTCAATGTTTAATTTAATTCAATATTCAAAACCCAAATCACCAGTTGCCCTAATTAGCAAATTAAAGCTTCAGATTAGGAAAAACTAACTAGGACAATTTAATCTAAGAAAACTTCAAAATTAATTATCATTTATTTACCTTTTCCATCCTTTACCGACTAATCTTTTTGGAATAGTAAAGAACGTCATGATTCTGGACTTATTCTTGAATTTTCATAAAGAAAAGAATCATACTTGTAGACTACTTCGGTACTCCATTCTTTTCTTTACAATTCAACAACTTTAATATCCTTCATTAATTATTTTCTTTTTATATTTCTTTTTTTGTCGAAGTCCTACAAGAACTTTACTAATATGACAAAATGGTCTACTGTTTTGGCCAGTTAATGATGCCATCATGCCCCAAATAAAGTTGTACAAAACAATGGAAGACAAAAGACAGCAACATAACAATTACGGTGTTTCTAATTCCAAATTACATGATAAAAGACAGCAACATAACAATTATGGTGTTTCTAATTCCAAATTACATGACGAAAGACAGCAAGATAACAGTTACAGTGTTTCTAATTCCAAATTACATTAAGCATCAATTCAACAATTAAAATAGAGAAAGCACATTTTCAGATAGGAAAATACACTCCAGAAAGATTAAGGAGGCTCTCTACTAATCGTCAAAGCTGTCAATAGAGGCAGCAGCACAATGATCTCCTAAATCACTGAGAAAAGAAAAGGAAAAAAAAAATAAGGGAAAGACTAGGTCAATTCTAGCCAAGGCTTTAACATTTTAGTAAGAGTAACAAAAAAAGGGGAAGTAACTTTGGGAATTAAAATGAGAAAGGAAATTAGTGAATCAAAGGAGAAATTAGGGCTTACCTAGAAGATGGAAAATGAAGGTGGAGAGCATTGGAAAAAGAGAAGGGCGTGAGACATGGTTTCAAATGAAGTGACGAAAGTTTGATAGCGTAGAAAATGGGGGAGAGATCTGGAAGAAGTAGTCTTTTTCAGTTGGGTAGGGACGGCGGCGGCGTGGGGTGACCAGCAGGAATGGTGGTGACGTCGCCAGAGTTAGGGTTAGAGAGAGAGGGGGAGAGAACAGTGAGAGGAGAGAGGCAGAGACACGGGAACGAGTTTAACTGGGTCTGGGTGTATTTTAGTTGAGTGATTATACCGACCTCATGAGGTCGGTATATTTAATAATTTTATTTTTTATTTAAAATAAAGTTATAATATTTATCATGAAATAAATTCCCGACCTAGTGAGGTCGGTATATTATTTTTTCAAATTTTGGTACAATATTACCGACCTCATGAGGTCGGTTTTTTTTTCCGACCTCAACTGAGGTCGGTTTTTTGAGGTCGGGAAAACCTGTTTTTTAAGTAGTGAACAATTAAGTTGAGGTCGGTTTTTTGAGGTCGGGAAAACCTGTTTTTTTAGTAGTGAACAATTAATCGTATAGTTCAACACTTCCAAAATGGTCAAGTTGAACACATATGTAAAAAAATGCATGCAAGGTAAATGCAGGGTAAGAACTCTAGCTAGCCACTTTTCCCAGTAAGAACTCTCGCTAGCCACTTTTCCCTTTGAGTACAAACTCACAATATATTCCATTATTATAATTCCAAATTGTGTATTTTTTATAACTTTTGAAAGTGATACTCCATTTAACATGTTTTACTGGTGATGTTCAAAATGTTTATTTTTAATGCAAAAGTAGATATAGAACTAGCCATCTTTCAATGTTATCAGAAAATATTGATTAATTTTACCCTAAATTATAAAATGACTCGTTTAATTTCAGACAACCAACAGTAATTGAAAAATGGATATGACGAGGCGGAGGCGGCTCTTCGGCTTTATATTATAGCTTGGTTTATAATTCATGTTATTCCAGAGTTATTAATAACTTAAACGATCATTAAAATTGTGAAATAGCACATAAATTATTTTTAAATTTTTCGTACTAATAAAATCAACCAACTTAACCCAATATTTTTAAAAAGATATTTCAGATGAAAATTAACTTTTCACTGTCGTAAAGAAGACCTGGAATGCCTTGTCATTCACTAAACATGCAATTTCTCAAATAGTCAGCCAAATTACAAATTTACAAAGTTTTTATTTTATTCTTAAATAAATTCCGTGTCAACTTAATAATATTACAAAAAAATAAATCTTTCATCAAATTATTTTTTTTATTTGTTTCTCTAGTTAAAATATTCTCTCATTTATACACAGAAAACTTACTCAAAAATAGATAGTCAATAAATAAATAAAAAATTAACCAAGTAAAAAATGCAATGATTTAAGGAATAAAAGGCGTGTAAAATTTTACTTGGTAAAACACGGAAATTTTGGAATATGTTCATGTTAGTGGTGACTCACTTTTTTCTTTCATTTCATTTTCTTTTTGTTTTTTTAGGTAGATAGCTTAGACATAACAAACTAACAATATCTATCATCTTATTTTCTTTCTTAATAGGTACATGAGTATATCAACGTACAGTTTTATATATATATATTAACGGAATGGTTCTTCTCTTCCTATTTTCACATGAAGTAAGATTTTTTGTATATTCTAATGAGCCAATTGATGTCGTATTATTACGCCCCGTAACATGCATTGCTCCTAACATTTTTTGTCGCCTATGAAATTGGAGTCCGGAGCTAAAATGGGTTCATTTTGCAGTCATTAGACAAAAATGGTATGTTTTTTTTTTTTTTAGACTAAAATAGGCACTTCGTGATCTATGGAACGAAATAGGTGTTTTTTTTTTATTTATTTCGTGAATTAAATGAAGAAATTAATTTATTTATTTTTTTCTATGCATTTCGTGAATCAATTCACGAAATACCTCTTTTTTTTTTTATTTCGTGAATTAAAACGAAACTGAATAGCTTTTTTTTTTTTTTTTGCATTTCGTGATCTATGGAACGAAATAGGAGTTTTTTTTTTTTTTATATATTTCGTGAATTGAACGAAATAGGTGGTTTTTTTTTTCTTGCAATTCTTGAAATTAAAGAAAGAAACTTTTTTTTTTTTGCATTTCGTTGCCCAATTCACGAAATAGCCTATTATTTTTTTTTTTTGCATTTCGTGACACAATTCACGAAATAGGTGTGTTTTTTTTTTTTTTTGCATTTCGTTGCCCAATTCACGAAATAGCCTTTTTTGTTATTTCGTTTGGAAAATATATATATATATTTTTGCATTTCGTGTATTAATGAACGAAATAGGTTTATTTTTTTTTAATTTTTCTTTTTTTTGTATTTCGTGTATTAATGAAGGAAACTGATTTTTTTATTTTTTTTGCATTTCGTAATCTAATGAACGAAATAGGGTTTTTTTTTTTGTATTTTGTGAATAAAAAAACGAAATAGGAAATTATATATATATATATATATATATATATTTGTATTTCATTTATATAAAAACGAAATAGGAAAATAATTTATTTATTTTTCATTTATATACCAACGAAATGTTTTGTTTCATTTCGCAGGTATATAACGAATGTCACACCCCTTTTTAACCGGATTAAATTAGAAGTACGACATGTTGGTGATTCCTATTCTATTTATTTTAAGGAGTCGCCACCTAATTATTTATGGTGAATTAGGACACCTAAATTTATTAAATTTATTTTCTAAAGTTAACTCTGTTTAAGGTCTGCGATACTTAAGATTCTAGGTAAGGGTTCAATTAGTCTAAAGGGAAGGTATTAGGCATCCTTTAAGACCCATTAACAATGGTTGACCGATCGGACTTAAAATTTAATTAGGCTAAGTGTAAATGTAATGTTTAAATGTTTAAGAAAATATCTTATAAGTATTCCTAAAGTTATTTAAAGTAAAACTTGTAGAAAATAATAGTTGCATAAAGAGTTTAGTTAAAATAAACTAAAAGAAACAGGACATGTGATGTTTATATGTATTTGAAGAAAAGTGAGTTATGCCGACTCATAAATTAAAAGAGTTATTGTAAGATTAATGTTAAATAAATTTTAAAGGTTTCATATAAAGACTAATAGTTTAATATATATATATTGTGCTAAAGTTGTTTCAAACAAATATGTATTTCAAGTGTTGGAAAGGAATTAAAGTGAAAAAAATCTATCCGTTAAAATTAATTGGCTTTTATTTTTTAGAATAAGCTAACGTTAGTGTAAGATTTGTTACATTTTAAAACTTCTAAGATAGTAAGAGTGAATCTTGATTCTTTTAGCTTGAAAATATGTAGGCATACCATTTGAAAAAATCAATTACTCCAAGTAAATGTTACAGATACTATAAATAGTTTAGGAAATAGAAATGAATGTAATTTGTGGAATTAACTACCCATTACCAAACTAAAACCCCTAACGTCACTAAGGTTTACCTAAATTAGCAAACAAAATGTTAATCATACAATACACGTTAAATGCACATAAAAAAATAAAAAAATAGAGGAATAGGAATGATGCAAATGGGCTCATCCCATTAAAGAATGCTGTTGTCCGCTACTGTTGTTGTTCACGTTTATTGGGCTTTGGCCAAAATTTTATTTCCTTGTTTGGCTGTAGGTTGGCTGACTTGAAAGATAAATTGCGTTGGATTTTTAGCCCAACATCGAATGTGGGAGATGACGGGTCGCTTGGACTCGTATGCGATAGTCATGCATAATAATGAAAGAAAAAGAATTAGTGTCTAATCAATGAATAAAGTTAAACACGTAGAACATAAACAAAAAAAGGGATCAGTAGATTGCGTATATTCTGTGTATATCTGAAGTATACCTTGTGCATACATAAATACGCAACCTCACTGCCCTAACGGCATTAAAGCATTTATAACATATTAAGGCACACAATCTGCCCAGCAGTGGCAGTGGACATTGCAAGAAAAATTACATAAGATACTAAGGCAAACGGCATCTGCATTAGCAGTGGCAGTGAGCAACATTAACTACAAAACATGCTTAGAGGATAGCAGCTGCTAACATCGGTATTGAACTTCACCAAATTGGCCACGAAATACGCTTAAGACACAGCAAAACAGGGCAACATTCGAACGTAGGCAGAACCAACAGTGTAATGTTTGTCATACATAGACGTACATAAAGCTCGGACAGATGCAATAGCACATAATATTCAGAGTATACCTGGTCTATGGATGCTACTAAAAGAATCATAAATTGCTAACATATACATTTGGGCATTTAAGAACAGCAAGGAAACTGGGGACAAACACATATATAAACTGCACAACTATGGTCAGTACCAATGCATTACAGACCATTACATATTGCAAATGAGCTTACTAGCACATAAAACTTAGATGTTTAATAGCAGAGTGCAAGCAGTCCTAAGTATGCAAGAGAGATGCAGGAGGAGATGACAATGCAAAACTTTTGGATGCATAAAGATGGCACGAGAAATGGCCCTTTCAGTTAAAATTAATGAAGTGACAATAGTATGTGGAAATATGCAGAATTCATATGAGGCAAGCAAAGGAAGAGGCAACAAACAGTAGTGGCAGAATTAGTACAGGGGATTGATTAATTTAGGTTGTTAGCAAGGCAAGGCACAAGTAGCAATTGTAACATGTAAATTGGCAGAAATTTGAGAGTATAATATGATCTTAAGGTCCAAGGTAAACTGTAACAATCAAGCAACAAAATTACAGATAGCTCCTACTATCGCGACACAGCTCAAAACATATATAGAATTTAAAACACTAGAATTCATATTCAAACAACACACGTAGATCTTTTATAATATTGCTTAGGCAGAATTTTAATTCAGCAGAACCAAATTAGCTACTGAAAACCAGCAATCCCACAGTAACATGTCAAACACAATCAACATATATTTCTTCAGAACAAACATCTCTCAAAAAAAAAAAAAACAGCAGAGCCGAATTTCACTATGTGAATTTAAAATCACACATATGCATATTAGGACTGTTGGACATCCATTTATATTTTAAGGGATGCTTCAGAACCATTGAGGCCAAAACAGACCTATATCCCGTTGAGATAGACTTAACAAAGTTCAACTCGTATTGTAACTTGAAATCTGGATGTAAGTTAAAAGGCTATCTCAAAAAAAAAAAAAAAAAACCAACTCATAAGATCCCATTACTTCACTCTCAAAACTGATTTCACAATTTTGAAGCTGTGATTAAAACTGAATGCAGAGGGGATGGTTATTGAAGAAAACATGACGACTGAACGAAAGGGGGCTGCTGCCATCAAACAGCAGCTGAAACCATATTTGTTTTTTCACCAAGTCAACACGACATTTTGGTATACTAAAAGAACCCTTGTGCAGATATTTAGCTAAACATGTATTTAAAAATATGAAAAGATCATTTAAACTTAACATACAGTGCTCGGGCCAGTATTGATTTAGAATTCACAAACAATTTATTGATTCATCCATGCTTTAATACATATATAAATCTTCTCTATCAATTATATCGTAACAAACAGTCCTTATGTGTTACTACATGTTTTAATGATACACACAATATACCTAAGATATACACATCACGATGTGTATATCAGATGTATATCGAATGTATACCTTCTTCTTACCTTGGTAACCCACTGTATATCCTATGTATATTCGGTTTTAAATGTGTCCTAAGTCCTGGAAATTCAGTCTTAAGCATCCGAATTACAATAGACATCTTTCAAATTCAAATAGCGATTAATATCCTATCCTATCAGCTCCCAAACATCAAACAAATAACGCGACGACAATGAAACTACATAACCACTAAACATACAACAGAATAAACTAAGAATCTTAACCAAAATAGAAATTAAAGCTTATGAGTGATAAGGTATCGAAGTTTACCCCTTTTGTGTGCAATGAACTGAAGTCGTCGGGGCCTCGAATCTACGCTCGAAGACGACGAACAGAGGGTGCTCCGATTAAACTCGAAATTTCGATGGTATGAAAATATAGTGATTTAGAGTAATATCCGGCTAAAGTTCACCGGAAAATTGAAAATCGTGGTCGAAATATGGTGAGTGTCCCTAAACACTGAATCAATTCCCAAAATCTGAAAATCGATCCCCCTCCTTTCGGCCGAATTTCAAGAAAATGTTTTTTTAAACACAGTTGATGAAAACTGCTCGTTTCTCGGAAATTTGGGGTGGTTAAAACTTGTGTTTTGTCGGGAGATTTTATTTTCAGACCTTCCGCCTTTTTTCTTTTCTCCTTTAACAGAACAATTCGCCCCAGATTTATAGGGCTTCGTTTGGTTTAAGAAAAGAGAGGAGCGTATGAGAGAGACGAAGGAGCGGGGGACAGACGTGTGTGGAGGCGGCAGAGAACGTGGGGAACAGGGGAGTGTGGAGGTGCAGAGAGAAGTGGGGGGAACGTGAGGAGGGAGACGAAAGAGGGGGAAAGGAAAGGGGAAGAGGAGGGTGGCGGAGAAGGTGGGGAACATGGGAGTGTGGAGGTGCAGAGAGAAGTGGGGGGAACGTGAGGAGGGAGACGAAAGAGGGGGAAAGGAAAGGGGAAGAGGAGGGTGGCGGATGAAGAATGGAAAAGAGAAAGGGAAATTAGGTTTTTTGGGTTATAAGTTTGGGCCGGGTAGGTAATTTAGGATGGGCTGGACCGGGTCGGTTAGTTGGTGTAAGAATTGGGCTGGTCTGTTGAAAACACGGGTAATGGGCTGGTCCGTTTGGGCCATTAATTGGCTGAAAAATGTTGATCTCTTCTCCTCCATTTCAATTCTTTTTTGGGTTTCTAATTTAATAACTAGTACCATGTATACCAATTTAGTGGTAATATGTAAAAAAATAAAGTATAATTATTTAACGAATACCGAATCCTACGAAATAAAAATGATGACAAACCCTTTAAAAAAATTGTGATAAAGTAATGCTAGTAATGTTGATAGTAAAAATAGTGAAAATAAAGTGTTTAGCTTGTCAATAAAATTAGAAGTCCGTGTAAATAAATTGAAATAAAGGAGGGACAAAATTGGGTGTCAACAACGAAACCTCCCCCCCCCCCCCTTTGTTTTTACCCTTTTTCTGCTCTCCATATCGCTATGGTTTTAATTTTATTTTTTGTTCATTTCTGTTGGTTCAATCAGTTTCAGACGAGCATTGAATACTTGTCAAAATAATATCTTTTACATTTCGTGACTTAATCTGCGATTTTTTTTACTTTTCTTCATTTATAAATATTGTCCTATCTTTACTTATGGTATATCCTTAGTCTTTCAATTTTCTTTTATCCATCTCATATCTTTCATCTATTGTTTTCTCTTATCTGTTTCATATCGTTCAACTTTTATTTTTTCTCTCATATATTTCATAAAAAAAAAAAAAACACACCTATTTCGTGAATTGTGTCACGAAATGCAAAAAAAAAAAAAAAACAGTTTCTTTCTTTAATTTCAAGAATTGCAAAATAAAAAATAAAAAAAATAATAGGCTATTTCGTGAATTGGGCAACGAAATGCAAAAAACAAAAAACAGTTTCTTTCTTTAATTTCAAGAATTGCAAAAAAAAATAAAAAAAATAATAGGCTATTTCGTGAATTGGGCAACGAAATGCAAAAAAAAAAAAAAAAAAAAACAGTTTCTTTCTTTAATTTCAAGAATCGTAAAAAACAATAATAGGCTATTTCGTGAATTGGGCAACGAAATGCAAAAAAAAAAAAAAAAGTTTCTTTCTTTAATTTCAAGAATTGCAAAAAAAAACACCTATTTCGTGAATTGTGTCACGAAATGAAAAAAAAAAACAAAAAACCACCTATTTCGTTCAATTCACGAAATATAAAAAAAAAATAACTCCTATTTCGTTCCATAGATCACGAAATGCAAAAAAAAAAAAAAAAAAGGCTATTCAGTTTCGTTTTAATTCACGAAAAATAAAGAAAAAAAAAAGGTATTTCGTGAATTGATTCACGAAATGCATAGAAAAAAAATAATAAATTAATTTCTTCATTTAATTCACGAAATTAAAAAAAAAAACACCTATTTCGTTCCATAGATCACGAAGTGCCTATTTTGGTCTAAAAAAAAACATACCATTTTTGTCTAATGGCCGCAAAATGAACTCCGAACTCTATGAAATTGTGCAACTCAATAGGCTAGTATTATAGTATTTAATTAATATAATACTCCCTCTGTTTCAATTTATATGAACTCATTTGACTGGACACGACATTTAAGAAAGAGGGAAGACTTTCGAAACTTGTGGTTCAAAATAAGCCTTGAAAATTTGTGTGGCTGTAAATCATTCATAAAGTGAATTTATTTTTTCAAATTAGGAAAGAGGTCATTTATTTTTGCACAAACTAAAAAGGAAATAGATTCAAACAAATTGAAAGAGAGGAAGTGCTCTATTTTCATTTACTTAACTTTTTACTTATCTATCACGTCCATTTGTTGCTCCCAACTTTTTTTGAAGTTGTCGTATTTGCATAATTGTGCAATTGTAAGACCCCACTTAACACGGAAAAGGACAGGAAAATTAGTATAGTTTCAACATTTGATTAAAAAGGGAAAAGCCGAAAAGGATAGATATGCGAGAAAAAGATAGATTTATTTGTTTCCTTTCTAGAGCCCAAATTGCTTTAGTTTTTGGGGGCAGCGTAACAAGCAAGCAGGAAAGTGAAAGACATATATTCGAAAGAATGCGATTAGCTACATAATTCGTCGGTAATTTCCAGTTAATCCATCACTAAATAGCGTTTAGCTAATTGAACTTTTTTATAATCGGTCATTAATCCATAGTTAAATGGGATTAACATGAAATTTTTGTTGTTTAGCTACAAAAATTTATCCATTGCTAATTCCTTGTTTTCTAATAGTGAATTGTATTGGGTATACAATGATGAATGAAGGGATAAAAGTGTTGGTTTTTTTTTTTTTTTTTTTTAAATAAAGGGGTTGCAAATTGCATCAAAGATTTCGATCGAACTTCATATACAAGAAGTCTAAACAAGAACTCGAGACTTGAAATGAATCCAAGTTGAGATTCTTTCTCGGGACGTATGGAATAGCACACAAAAGACAATCTGGAAAGATAAAGACAAGATTTCAACAAAAAAAAAGCAATGAATGAGCTGTGATGGCTGGGGAAGCGGCAAGTAGAACCTTTTGTTCTCAGTTCGTGAAAATTATTTCTATCATTAACTAGCTCAGCTCGGTTAGTGAGCTTTTGTGTTCAAACCTTGAATTCAGACTTGATAATTATATATGAATCAATAAATTAATGCCACATATTTAACTAAAAAGCTTATATATTTCACATCATCTTCTACTAAAAAGAAAATAATTTTAGAGTAAAATTTAACGTTAAGGACAACTGTGATTAATGGGTAAAAGGAGCGCAATTTTGATCTATTTTAATTTACAAAAGGTCTTCTACGTAAGGAATAAGCGACCGCCTTCAACCTTACCATACACAATACGCCGCTTCTCTTATTTCAGTACTAGTAGAAATCAAATTCTTTTCCAGCACAAAATATCATTTCTAAAAATTCACTTTTGCGCTTAATAATATTTCAATAAATTTTTCCATAGAGTGCCACAAATAAACATTCATAGGCCTCCATAAGAATCTTACAATTTTCTGTTCCTGTTTTTACAAGGATTAAGAACCAACAATTTTGTGTCCACGCAGACGTTCCAGCCCAGTTACCTTACATGTACATATTGACCCAAAGCCATCCATGCAAAATGAAATACTATGGCCAGCTCCTATATTTAATTACAAGTACTGTATTTGTTTTATCATGCATGATTATACATGAATCAACAAGAATGATGGTAATATTTAAAATTGGTCTCGGTGTTAAATTAAAGTGCACAATCGTTAAGAATTAATATTAGTGATAGAAGAACTGATCTACTCCCTGCATTCCAATTTATGTAAAGGTGTTATTATTTGGGGAGTCAAACAATTAATTTTTTCTTTGACTATTGACTTGTAATACTTTTCCTTTAGTTCTCAAGTATGTAAATTTAAAAAAAAAAAAAATTGAAGAATCTATACCTGAATTGGTGATGAAAAAGTAAATGTTTTGACCCTCCTACTGTAAAGAGCTTCACATAAATTGGGATAGATGACATTTTTTTTAAAATATATTATTACATAGGGGTAGGGGAAGGGGAGGGCATTACAAAGTCGGAATCGAACCCTCACCAAAAAGGTGAAAGTTAAGGTAGCAAACTAACTGAGCTATTAAGATCCCCGGAGATTATAGATTTTGACATCTCAATGGGAGAGAGGGAGTATATTTTTTGTTCATGCATTTCTTTCGTGCCACAATTTCGAGCCCTTAAATAAAACATGCTAATCGTGAAATTAGATGCAAACATAGTAATATTAGAAAAACAAACGAATGCACGCCGTGTCTGGAAGGTGAGGGAAACGACAGTAATTTCATAAACACACGTTGTTCACATTAGAAGAATACTAAGGCACATCTTCTCTATAAATTCAAGGTTAACAAGAACGAAAAAAGCATCCAAAACAAATTAAAGTTCTTACCAAATTAGAAATAAAAAACAAAGATGAAGACTATTTTACTCTTGTTTTCTCTTGCATTCCTAATTCCTTTGTCTGCCTTGGCAACTTGCACCACTGATATTACTGATACAAACCAAGTATTACCAGTTATACGTGATACAGAGGGTAATCCCCTCTTGACAGGCAAGAGGTACTTTATACTTTCAGCTCTTTCTGGAGCTGGTGGTGGTGTACTGCTTGCTAATATAGGAGATCAAGAAGAAAAAACTTGTCCCACAGCTGTGGTGAAATCCCACAATGACCTTGACAATGGTATTCTTCAATTATGGAGTATTTTTTATTTCTCAGTTTATGTGTTTTCTTTTAGCCTGTTTAAAAAAATTAAAAAAAAAGTTAAAATTTTCATTCTATTCTAATTTGTCCCTGACTGCTTTGATTTGTTTTTCTTTAAGCCGAGGTCTATCAGAAACAGTTTCTCTATCGCTCGTGGTAGGGGTAAAGTCTACGTGCATTCTACCATTCTCAGACCCCACTTTGTGGGATTACACTGAATATGATGTTGTTGTTGTTGTATTCTATTCTTGATGAGATAATTAATAGTGCTTTTTCAAAGAATGTTTTGAGAGAGTAGCAATTTGTGTTTGGCTAAGTCATTTGAGAAGTGTTTTTGTTGATAGTTTGTTATTTGACCAATAGTTTTACAAAAGTGCTTTTAAGTTGTAAAGAAAAGGTTGTTACAGGTACATATTAATTTGGTAAAGATTGATTTTTGATATGTGTAATTTTATCCTTAAAATATCAAATGCATTTATTTTTAGAAGAAGCTATTTTTTCCAGCTCATGCTTAAAAGCTAAAAACTAGCTTCTACTATTACTTAAAAACACTTATTTTATTAATCAAAATCTTACCAAAACACATTTATTTTATAAAATAAGTATTTTTGTTAAACAAGTAAAAAGGGTATTTTTGCCTTCAAAAGCTTGGTCAAACAGGCTATAAGACTTGTTTTGGATCACAAATTTTAAAAGAATTCTCTTTCTTTCTTCAACTTTATCCCCAGTTAAACGATGTCACAAAAATTACGTCGGAAAATATATTAAATTGTGCAATATATAACACTAAAAGAAAAGTAATTTTTAGCGACCACTTCTAACGAAGAGATAGCAACCCAAAAAAATTTCGATCTTTAAATCAATTCTTAATTTAAGATAACGAGGAGATAAAATCCGGTTTTAATAGTATAATATCCGGTCGTTAAAACTAAAATAATAACGAAAAGGGCGCCATGTTCTCTCTGTTGTGATTTTCCCCAACCCACCATTCGCCATGGGCACCCAAAACATAAGGGTTCTTAGAATTACATGTTTTCCAATTATATAATTACTTCCAATGATCAGTTTGCAGGAGTAGACCCTTATTGTTGTTCGCTCTTTTTGACGGGACAAACTGTGAAAAGAGTAGATGGAAGGAGTATTAGTCAATTGACACTTTTATTACTTTAAACTTGTTGGGTTACCACAGAAGACGTTCTTGCTCGCAGTTGTTGCTCTTGTTCTGGCGTATCATATTCTCTTGCTAGGTACTTGTTACTTTTGATTTTATTTTGACGTTTTTTCTGCTCTTTTTTGTTTTTATGGTGTATGATATTCTACTCTCATGTGATAGTTCTTTTATTGCAGGGGTGCTTATGGCGGGTACCAGATGCTTTAGGTGTATGATATATTTTTTATGGTGTATCATTGATGTTCTTGGTTAGGATAAATTTCCTGTCTTTTATCAACTTTTTTCTTTTCGCAGAGTTTTTTCCCTTGTTTCACGTGTTGTGAACTGTAAGCTTTCCTACTATCCTCTGTTCGGTTGGTCTCGTGTAACTTTAGAGTAAAGACATGAAATTTAAATATTGTTTGTTTACTCTTTTTCTTTAAATTACTTGCTGTATATATAATGTAAATGACCATTTCAAGATACTGAGGTGGTTGTAAGGGTATTATCAGGAAAAAAGACTCTGATGAGCTTCACAAATTGAATTATACCATCCCTGAAAGAGCAAAAGAAAAATAAGCTCGACTTGCGAAGCCTTACATCTTTATCTACTATATTTTGGCCACGTGCTACCTGGAACAACTTTAAAAAAATGACTCGTTTGGATGCAAAAAATGACCTGCTAGGATCTGTTCACTGAAAAGAAATACTAAAAATAATCAGTCTGAAATATTCATGTTGATTTGGAGAGTTTTTATGTGTGTTTTTTAGCTTTTCCTAGGAGATGGAGTTTTAAGAAATCACACTACATGGGTCAGAAGGAACAAATTCAGATGGAATTGCTTTCAACATAAACACTGGTATATTGGCGAAAAAAGGTATGTCTTCCTTTATTTATATGTCAATGGTTTGTGGTGCCCCATGCTTTCTTTGTATACCTGGTTCATAGAAGAGCTACCAAGATGTTTTGTATATACAATTTAAAAGTTATTGTGTGAGATTCCAATGAATTTGCTTTAGTATGTGATTATGACTCCATTACTTGATCAATATACTCTTGAACTAAGTTTGAGATATTTTGAATAAATGTGAATATATAAGTGTATGATTTTCTGTATCACTGGTTTTAACACAATAGAGTCTTAGAAGAATCAATTGAATGTAAATCTTTCTAATAATCAGCAAAACAGATTCACCATTGGATTTTTCTACTACCACTACCAGTGCACAATGACACATGGTTTGAAATCATTTAGATAGTTCAATAGTAGATCTTACCCCCAGAATAATTAACTCACTTCTGACCAAATTTGCGTAGTAGTAGTAGCACTGGTGGTTCAAGAAACTTGACCATAAACTGTTGAGCTTCTGTGCAATCTGTAGACCTTCATTTACTGCTAGGTCCATGATCATTTGATCCAAATTATTTGGATGTCATTTATAATCTTTGAATTGAAACTGATAACCTTGCTTCTCTGGAACTATGTCGGACTAATTTGATCTTAATATCATTTTATGGCTTTGTAGTGATTTTGATTTTAAGACCAATCCGTGCTACATAAGTTTCACTTTGACTATGAATTATCTGATTTTATGTAGGTTTGGAGAACAAGGACATTAAAAAGAACAGGATAACTAATACGAACAAGCTAATACGTACCTAGTCCAAACAATTAGCTATTAGTTGGTTTATGGTGTACTTGAGAAAACCAATCATGTAAAGTAAATGAAAAGAAAGTTTGTTTTGAATGTGATTATTCGGTTTTCTTGTCCAAAGCCTTAATATCTTCTCCATATTAGTTTTTCTGTTTAGTTTATTATAAAACGTCCTCTAAATCCCAGTCCCGAATGGAGTCTGAATGTGAAGTCAACTTATACACAGAGCGTGGAGGTAAGATACACTCTTCACTAAAGTAATGCTTCATTTTCCTCCACCTTCTTTCTTCATCCTTTTCTCTCATCCTCATAGTTTAAAAGTTAAAAGAATGGCTTATTTATCGTATTTGATAAACTCGCTGGTAGTGCCTAATGATGTACCTGGAAGAGATCCAATCTGCAAAGCAGTACTATCAAATAGAATTACTTATTTGAATTTATAAGAAAATGCTACAATGCCTAAGAAAGTACATAACTATTAAACATGTCATTGTATTCGATAAAGAAATTCGTCTGAGAGATTTGTTCTTAAGACTGCAAAACCTTTTCTCAGGAACTCCTTATTCTTGCTGCCTAGCACAACCTTATTGCTCTAAATGCTCAATTTTCACAAGTTGACTACTTTGAGTTTTTTAACATTGACATTAAAATGCTTAGATGTCTTAATTTTCTTTTCTCACTTAAATGATGTGTCATGTATAATGTAGTGAATAGTTGTGTCTTTAGACCACTCTATTTAGATAAGCTGGCTCTAGGTTGTTATTCTTGGAGAAAATTGGGCAAAAAATAGGCCTTGATTTTGTAGAAAGAAAAAGAGAAGAAGGTCGCTATTAGGAGTTTTGTTATAAACTAACATAACTTTTTCTTTCAACAGATCAAGAATCGAAAGTCTGAAGAACTTATCCTTGAGGAAAGTGTAGCGCAAGTTGAAGAATACGGGAATGTATTTTCTGTTTTATTAGGATTTAAAAAGGAAAAAGATGTTTTCATTTGTACATGCTATAGGTGTTTTTTTCTCTTTTTTTCGGAAGTGACAAATGTGATGTCATACAATTTGGATGGATATGTATGACTTTTGTAATGTGATGTTTTAATTCCTTGTAATTATTTGTGAAAGGTATATGAATAATGATTATTCAATGAGATCAGGGTCAAAAACATACTCCAACTATCATTTTTTTTTTAGTTTCATACCTAAACTATTAGAAGGTTGAGAAAAATACCTAAATTATCACCTAAACTATCACTATCTAGTTTGCAAGACACATCTGAACTAAATATGTGAACTCACTCTCCAAAAGGCAAGTGAAGCTGAAATTTTTTCAAAAAAATTGTCCACATGGCATAAGTAATGCTATGGTGGCACCTACATGGAAATTAAAAAATAATATTTTTTTATAAAAAAAAAAACTGTATATTTTTTTAAAAAAAACTGCATTATTTTTTTAAAAAAAATCAGCATTTAAAAAAAACAAAATATGGATTTAAAAAAAAAATATCAAAAAATTTAGAAAATCAGAAAAAATGATTTAAAATGGAAAAGTTGATTTATTTATTTTTAAATGTGAAAACTAAATAATCAGTTTTTTTTTTTTTTTTAAAAAAAACTTTTCCATTTTCAAACTATTTTTTTTTCTATAATTTTTGATATTTATTTATAAAAATTAGTACTCCCTCTATTTCAATCTATGCGAACCAATTTCTTTTTTAGTCCGTGCCAAAATGAATGACTTCTTTCTTAATTTGGAAACAAATTCACTTTATGAAATGATTTATAACCACACAAATATTCAAGACTTAATTTGAACCACAAGTTTCAAAAGTCTTCACTCTTTCTTAAATGTTGTGCCCAATCAAATGGGTTCACATAAATTGAAACGAAGGGAGTATTATTTTTCAGTTTATTTTTAAAACAAATAGTTTTTTTTTAATTTCCATGTTGGTGCCATTGTGACATTATTTATTCACGTGGACAACACTTGACAACATTTTTATATAAAATGGAGAGTGTAGATCACATGCCATTCAAGAATAATTTGAAGTGTGTTTTGCAGACTAGATAGTGATAGTTTAGATAGTTTTCTTAACCTTCTGATAATTTAGGTATGAAACTAAAAAAAAAAAAGTGATAGTTGGTGTGTGTTTTATACTCTTATCTCTTATTCAATTTGTATTTAGATGTTTGTATGTATGATTACTAATTGGTTGTTGAAATTTAACAAACAAACGGTGAAATTAGAATTGATTGCCGAAAGCACTTACCATGACTGGATTTAGTGCCTCCATTAAAAGTTTTTTAACGACAGGAATGATGATTAGCGAAGGGAAAAACTGGTCGCTAAAAGGAGATATAACGACCGGAATTCTTGTCGTTGCTAAATGATTTTTAACGACCGGATTCAAATTCTGGTCGTAAACTTTAACATCGGGGCTTTTACCGACTGGTGACGACCGGAATAAATCCGGTCGTAATTGATATATAGTGACCGTATTAGGACTTTTAGCGACGGAATTTCCCCTCGTTAAAGGCCTTATTTCTTGCAGCATCTCAACTGAATATTTAAGCTATTAAAGATAGGGCACTTTTAATCATTCTAATAATATTTGTCTCAACAGGTAAAGCAGTCACCCCTAAAGATAACTGGAGGACCATTAGGGAGAACGCTGTGATAAACATCAAATTCGATCTTGACACTCATTCTTGTGCTAACCTAACCGTGTGGAAGATCGACAACTATCCTAAACCGGTGGAGCCATACACTACAAGCACAGGTAGGGGCAGAGGTAGAAGGGTGCAATTGAACCCCTTTGCATATATATATATTATTGAATTCTCTTGGCATTTTTTTTTTTTTTTGAATTATGATCTTATTTGAACTCTTGGCTCCATCATTGAGCACAGGTGCAGAGTTGGGAAATCCGCTAGACGTGAACAGCTGGTTTCAAATTTGGCCTCTCGTCAGCTCGATGTATAAGATAGTATTCTGTCCAGAGAAGTTCCATTGCGAAAATGTTGGCGTCTCAGGGAATAGTGTTGGATATTGGCGTTTGGCTCTCCAAGCTAATCCAAAGGCCTTTGTGTTCAAACGTGATAAGAGAATTGGGATGGAAATTGTGTAATTAATCTTCATAAGCTTTGGTTTTTATGCAAACTAAATAATGTAAAATATGTAATGCAGGGCTTATGTGCTCATGCATCCTAATGTTTCTTATTGATGAAAATAAAATAAATAATGTAACGCAAGCAGTGGCGGATCCAGAATTTTCACTCATGAGGTTTGAAAAAAACAACAAAAACTAAATATAAAAAACCATATTGTCCTTGGGGATCAAACCTAGGACGCTAGAGACAATTTTGAACATCCTGGACCGCTTGAGCTAACCTTTTGCATTTGTTTAGGGTGTTCAAAAGTTAATATATGTACATAAACACTAAAAATTTACCCTATATATACACTGTAATTTTTTGCCAAGGATGTTCTGGTAAATCGGTCCCTGAACGCAGGCTTAAGTGACTGTGCATGCTTTGTTGAATTTTTGATCAAAGTAATCCATTATTTAAACTAATTAACGAAAATAATACAGTTTTTTTAAAATTTTCAAAACTAGAATAAACGTATTTCACAGTAATGTTTTAGGCATTATTTTATTCAAAAATTCTAACGGACAAAACTAACGGTTGATGGAGTAAACGGAGGGTATAAAATGTTACTACCAATAACGTTTTCTTAATTCGTTACTCATAGTAACGTTTTAGGCCTAAAAAGTTACACTGAGTAACGACTCTATGGCAAAATTACACTTATTGCTAAAATCCTTCTGATTTGAGATTTTCTCAAGCTTCAGCCGGTATGGAAGATATTTTATGTTAAAAATAAAATATATTTTTTCAGAGAAGCTGTCATTATCATGCCGGGGAGACCCAAATACTAATTATAATGGGTAGAAAATGAATGAAATTGAAAAAACATAAAAGATCATCAGAAACTACATAAACACATTGCAAAAAATGTGCTATTTGTTTGTGCCTTTCATCAGTTTAGAATTGGCAACCTTTAATTCCATCGTTCCCTTCTTTAGACCAGTCCAACATGAATGGTATTGTTTGCTGTTAATTGAGATACTAATCTAAGTAGACCGTAGACATAAGCAAATAGCACATTTTCAGGTGAAAGGTAGTTATCTAATGAAAGGTACAAGCAAATAACACATTTTCTGCAACGTGTTTATGTAGTTTTTGATGATCTTTTATACTTCTTCATTTTCATTCATTTGCTACCCGTTATAATTAGTATTTGGGTCTCACCGGCATGATAGTGATAGCTTCTCTGAAAAAATATACTCCTGTACTTTTGATTTTAACATAAAATGTCTTCCATGTTGGCAGAAGTTTGAGAAAATCTCAAATCAGAAGGATTTTAGCGTTAAGTGTAATCTCACTATAGAGTCGTTACTCAGAGTAACGTTTTAAGCCTAAAACGTTATTGTGAGAAACGAATTACAAAAACATTACTGGTAGTAACGTTTTATACCCTCGGTTTACTCCATCAACCGTTCGTTTTGGCCGTTAGAATTTTTGAATAAAATAATACCTAAAACGTTACTGTGAAATACGTTTATTCTAGTTTTGAAAATTTTCAAAAAAACTATATTATTTTCGTTAATTGGTTTAAATAATGGATTACTTCAGTCAAAAATTCATGCTTTGTTCCATGAGATCACTAATGTTGTACCGTTACACTTCCTTAATTTCAATTTATGTGAACTAATTTGACCGGACACAAAGTTTAGGGAAAAAAAAAAACTTCTCAAATTTATATGTGGTCCGTCAATTTATTTGTGATGATTTCTTGGGTAGAGCTGAAAACCCGCCGTAATGGAGAAGTGGGGTGTAGTTTCTTTTGATAGGAAAAAGTAACCAAAACAACTTACAATATGACTAACTTTCGCTTATTATTGCGGCTTCTATTGTTTATATTTTGCTCTTCTGAGCTACAAGTTGTTAATTAATCCTTATATTATTAGAGGAAACTGGTATTTAATCTCTTTCATTGTTCTTTTGGGGAGTCTACTAATACCTTATGTTTATGTCTGCTTATGAAAATTATTCTGGTAGCTTTAGCAGTCAAATTTCACTATAGTAGAAAATTTATCTTTTGAAACAAGAAGGCGCAAAATTATTTGGTTTAGCGGAATAGCCTATTTTAAAAAAGTGATAGTTGTTTTCTTTTACAATATAGATACAATATAATAGTAGGTATGTCACTATATGTCCACTGATACATCGGACCTACAAATAAATACACCTGACATACAAAATACATATATACAACTTATTGCTCCTCTTCTCTCATCGAGTTTAAATTTGAAATTTCAACCAAAAATCAACTCTAATCTTCACTAAACTACCTTGAAATTGACATATAAACTTCGAAGGATATTCTCAATTAATCCTTTGCAACAACACCCAATCCAGACAAATAACAATTTAGCAAAACTTGATTTTCTAATTCAAAGCTTCGAAGCTTTTAATGGTTGTCAATGAGCATTTTATGGAGTTCATAGCTTTGAGTATGTTTGATTAGAAAGCGAGGAGGGAGAGAAAATGAGAAAGATTAGAGCCTAAAATGGGAAAAATTAGAGCCTAATCCTTCATTTTTTATATTATTTAATTTGCTATAATTAGTAAAATGTTGTTATATCAAATGTAGATACCCTAAATATTGTAACTAGGACTTAAAATAGCTTATCCGTATAAAATTCTCTATATAATTATTTGTGCGTAAAATTGAACGCATAAACTAAAAATTAAATAGTAAGGTAGAAAATGATCACCCATGAAACTTTATGAGAATAACCATAAATTAGTGTTGTTTGGGAAGAATCCCAAAATTCTTTAAAAGGATGTAGAGATGAATGGAACTATACCTTGGGGCTTGGGCTATGATTTGGAATAAGTCAAAGAGATACTTGGGTTGGACTAGTTACAGATTGGGCCCGTTTGAGCAAAGGTTTATAATTGATTCTCATTGATCAATGAAGTTCATCATTGAGCTTCAATGGATAAATTGCACATAACCTTCATTGTAGTTCAAATTTTGACTCATACGAAAATTTAGAGATTATGTACGAAATTCTTCAATAATTTGTAGCTAAATAGCCCTTAGCTAGTAGAACTTTTTTTATCATCAGTTGCCAATCCATCATTAAATAGGATCAGCAACAAACTTTTATTGTATAGCGATAAAAATTGTTGGTCGCTAATTCTAGTTCTTTTTGGTAGTGAATTGAATTGTTTCATTATAGACAGAATGGAATATTGCATGTACATAATAGACAATAACCAGTAAAAGGATCCAAGAACTTTGAAATTGAATAGCATATGGCCTTTTATTTCTTTCTCAAAGTATTACAAGTTTAAAAACAATCAAGATTTCACTCACCATATCTTTGACTTGCCATTAAACCTGTCAAGTGGGCTGGGCCTGGCCGTTTAAATGTGGGCCACACGGGGGCTGAGTTGGGGGCCGAGCTTGAGGAGGGAAAGGGGTGTTCGGCCCAGCCCTACCCGGATAGGGGGTACCTCGTGGCCTAATCGGGCCAGGGCGGGTTTTAGGAAGTGGGTCGGGTCGAGTTTTATTTTTTTTATTTTTTTCATTCTTATACTAAAATTAACATTTACATCGAATGATAAATTTGCTAAACTAAAAAAAAAAATGAGTTGTTGTCCAATTAAAGAAGCTAGTTGTTGTAAATGCAATTCAACTTCCAACAGATCAAACTTCAAATGGTAGTATCACAAATCTATATGCTCTGTATAATAGTATATAATTGTTATATGACGTAAGATTTATTTGGCTATTAGTTGCTAATTTTAGGTTCTTTTTCTTAAAAAATTGAAGTGGGTCGGGCCAGTGCCCCGATGGGCCATCACCCGGGCTCACTGGTGGTCGGGCTACCAGGCTGCCCACCTTGTCCAGCCCAGCCCCCTAATAAATCCAACCTAGCCCAGTCCCTTACCCCCTTAGCTAGGTCTATGATATGGTGAGAGAAATATTAGCTACAAATTAGTGAAGAAATATTGGAGAGATTTTAGGGGAAGAAATGAGAGAGAGGGGAAAATAGGAAACAAATATATGTGGGGGCTATTTTATGCCAACTTATTAAAATTTAGCTAATCTATGCCAATTAGGTCTAAGAGTTAGCACACCATGCCAAATTCCCTTTTAATTAGGAGAGTACCTAAGTTATTTGATGTAATGTTGATGAACTAAACTTTTAGATTTATATATGGGGTTGATATGCTCACCTTGTATGGGGAAAAATCAAATAAAATATTATTAAATTTTTTAATTTGGGTTAGAGTGTCACATTTCGGATGAGAAAATGAGATGTGATCTACTTTTGAGGTTGAGTAACGTCATATATATTTTCATTTTAAAGAAGTCTGAATATATGGATCATTCAAATTTCAATCCATTAATTACAATATTTTTTCTTTGGGATTTTGACGTTGAGAGTCAACCGGCCCAACACTCTAATAATAATTGTCCAATAATTTTTATCCTTACTTGGTATAATTGCATTTTTTTTACGTGGATTGCCCTTTAAAGGCGCTGGTCTTTAATTTTTGCTCCTTAAATTGCTAGTTTTTAATTTTTGTCATTCGCTTACAAAAGTGATTGAAAATACAAGGTCCTAGGTTGGAACACCCTCTCAGACAGAAAAAAAAAAAAAAAAAAATCGCAAGGCAAGACTTTCGCCAAACCTCTGTCTTAAGGACTAACATTTTCCCAAAATTAGGCCTATTCAGGCAAAAGTTAGGTCTATTCAGGCAAAAGTTAGGTCTTGGATGTCTGTCTTAAGGCCTAACTTTTGCCCAAAGAGTCCTAATTTTGCTACAAAAATTAAAGACCAGCAATTTGAGAGGCAAAAGTTAAAGATCACCCTTGAATAAGATGAGATAGCATTGTTCAAGCAATGTTTTTATAGTTTTTTTAACATCTACTCCCTCCGTTCACTTTTACTTGTCCACTTTGAACTTTCCACGCTGTTTAAAGAAATAATAAATGGAGTACATAATTTACCAATATACCCATATTAATTGATGCATATGTTTATTGGATTTGAAAAATGATTTGAAGTGAGTAATTAATACTATGGGTAAAACAGGAAAAAATAAATTGTCTTCTCTTGATATGCTAAAAGTGACCAGTAAAAGCGAAAGTATATTTTTAGGATAATGGACAAGTAAAAGTAAACGGAGAGAGTACAAGTAATGCTTAAATCTGGTAAGATTCTATACTCTCTCCGTCTCAAATTATTTGTCGTTTTTTTGGTTTACATGCTCCTTTAAGAAATATAAATTAGGAGGGGTACTTGACTAACTTTACCTTTATTTATGTCAAGTTATAATTTCTCCCCATTAAATATTTCTTCTATTTATGTGTCATCTCCATTAATGACAAAATTTTACTAAAGGTAAAACTGAGAAAAAATAATTAATTGTGTCTTGATCTTCGAAAACAACAAATAATTTGAAACAACTATTTTTAATAACCACGACAAATAATTTGAGACGGAGGGAATATTTTCTTAAAGAAATAAGCTTTTAAGAATTTGACATGTATATGGATAAAAATACAACAATTGGTATGTACTCCAATGGTAAAATTTCATGTCTGTTAAAGCAAGTCAGAGGAAAAGGGAGAACATTCCTAGTCCAAGTTCAGCACTAAATTTATCAAGATAATAAATGGAACAAACCTTTTCATTTCTGAGTACAAATTACTAAGGGTCTCTGCCATAAAAAAGATGCATAAATTTACTTTAGAGAATATGTATTCAACGCACATGTTAATGCAAATTGGTAAACACACACTTACCAATTAGTCTTGGTAATTAAGTTCAAAGTAGTTGTGACACACGAATTAAGTAGTCTTTTTGAAATAGAGAAGACACAAACTCCTAAAATTTTGACAGTTATGAAAGTGGAAGAAGACTAACCAATTTTCACCTATAAAATCAGAGTATTTGCTTCTGTTTCTCATTACAAATACTTGGCTACTACTTAATTAACAAAGAGATATAATGGCATCTACTGGTAAATGTTTAAACAAAATGGTTAATGGCACTGTTCTGCTTATGAAAAAGACACCGTTGGACCTTGGTTCATCCGAATTAGCTGCTGCACATCAAGGTTATGAAATTATTGGGCAGAAGGTCATCCTGCAGTTAATTAGTTCTGTCCATGGAGATCAAGGTATCAACTTTTTAGTTTTCCATAATTGTTAAGTACAGTCAAACCTCTAAAACAACATCGTTTGTTCCGATATTTTTTTGTTGCTATAGCGAAATGTTGTTATACATAACATACAATA
This sequence comes from Lycium barbarum, assembly GCF_019175385.1. Lineage (NCBI taxonomy): Eukaryota > Viridiplantae > Streptophyta > Magnoliopsida > Solanales > Solanaceae > Lycium > Lycium barbarum. The sequence continues at coordinate 116,285,397 of NC_083343.1, read as the reverse complement.
ATATAACATGAATATTTTTGTTCTATGGAAGACCTGGTTGTTATAGTAAAATGTTGTTGTAGAGAACATATATTAATATAACTTGAAAGATTTGAATCATGGAAAACATGGTTATTATGGTGAGATGTTGTTATAAAAGATGACTGTTATAGAGAGGTCAGTCTGTAGTGTTTGATGGTCTAGTTAAATGTGCGTGTATGCATTTTCTTGAATGTGTATCATTTTGTATTCTTGAAGGGAAAAAATTGAAAGGGAAACTTGGGAACCCTTCACATTTAGAAGATGAGAACAAATCAGGCAGCGACTCAAAGTACAGTGTGACATTTGAGTGGGATCATGAACGGCTTGGAGTTCCAGGAGCATTCATCATCAAGAACTCGAACCCAAGTGAATTTTTTCTCAAATCACTAACTCTTGAAGTTGCTGATCCAAATCAGGGAAGTTTGCACTTTGTTTGCAATTCTTGGGTTTATCCTGCTGAGAAGTACGAGTCCGACCGCATTTTCTTTGTGAATCAGGTACACGTAAAATGATATTAACTTTAGCCTTATAGTTCGCATGCTCTATCTTCTTTTTTGGATGAGAGTTATTTTTTAATGATTTGCAATAGGCTTGGCTTCCGAGTGAAACTCCAGCAGCATTGCGGTGGTACAGGGAAGATGAGTTGCTTCATTTGAGAGGAAATGGAACTAGAAAGCTTGAGGAATGGGACAGGGTTTATGACTATGATTGTTACAATGATCTTGGTGATCCCGACAATGATCCTCTTCTTGCCCGACCAGTCCTTGGTGGCTCGGCTGAGTATCCTTATCCACGAAGAGGAAGAACCGGAAGGTCACCATCAAAGACTGGTGATTAGTTTTTCCAAGAAGTACTAGCACTCTTTTTCTCACGTAGTTACTGATTTTTAATCCTTTTTGTAACTGCTTGGACAGATCCAAAGAGTGAAAGCCGGCTGCCCCAGATTGCAAGCTTTGCAATTTATGTCCCAAGGGATGAAAGATTTTCTCCCTTAAAGATGACAGATGTCCTTAGTAACACACAGAAAGCCATTGCACAGCTCTTTGCTTCTCAGGGAACCTTACTCTTAATGAATTTAACAACTTCGAGGATATAATGAAAGTTTATGAAGCAGGTGCTCCTGGATTTCTCAAGTATCCAACGCCACATGTCATTAGAGGTATATAGTGTCTTTTTTGCTTCATCCCTCTCTCCATGCACTTTTTTGCTGAAATGTCACACTTTCGAAACAGAGGAGAACTCTGCTTGGATGTCTGATGAAGAATTTGGAAGAGAAATGCTTGCTGGATTGAACCCCGTGTGCATAAGTGGCCTAAAAGTAAAAATTTCTTTGTTTTTTTTCAAGTCTTCTCTTGGTAAGTAATTTACGTTCTTTGCATGTTTGTTACAGGAGTTCCCTGCAACAAGCAAGCTGGATCCAAAAATTTATGGAGATCAAACAAGCAAAATTACTAGAGACCAAATGCAGAATCAGCTAGGTGGACTGACCATTGAGAAGGTAAGTGGCTGTTCACTACTTATTTTTTCCAAGTTTTGCGTGCAATGTAGGTTCCCCTGATCTGTGCTGAATAATTTTTAGGCCATAGAGGCGAACCGACTTTTCATTCTGAATTACCATGACATTGTGATGCCTTATGCGAGGAAACTTAACATGTCACCTTCAAAGATTTATGCCTCAAGGACCGTGCTCTTTCTGCAAGAGGACGGTACTTTGAAGCCACTGGCCATTGAACTAAGCTTGCCTCATCCTGATGGAGATCAATTTGGTGCCATCAGCAAAGTGTTCACTCCGGCTGAGACAGGTGTCGAGTATGCCTTATGGCAAATTGCAAAAGCATTTGTTGCAATCAATGACTCGGGAGTACACCAGCTCCTCAGCCACTGGTACCTCAACTTAGCTGGTATTCTTTAATTCTTGTCCGTTTTATTTCTTTGTAACATGTCTAATTTTGCTACTCAGGTTACATACTCATGCATCAGTTGAGCCTTTTGTGATAGCGACTCATAGGCAGCTTAGTGTGCTACATCCTATCTATAAGCTTTTGCATCCCCACTTCCGTGATACAATGCATATCAATGCCTTGGCTCGACAGGCTGTACTTAATGCTGGAGGTATTGTTGAGAAAACTGTTTTCCCTGGACCATTGTCAATGGAGTTGACTTCAATTGCTTATAGGGATTGGGTTTTCCCTGATCAAGCCCTACCTGCCGAACTTGTTAGTAGGTTAGGTCTGTCTGCTATGTAATGATTTCCAAAAGAAATAGTATGTTTTTTTTATTTATTTGTTGTGTTCGTTCAGAGGAGTTGCAGTTAAGGATCCTGCATCCAAACATGGTGTAAGCCTTCTGATTGAGGATTATCCTTATGCTGTGGATGGACTTGAAATCTGGTCAGCAATCAAAAGTTGGGTTCAGGAGTATACAAGTCTGTATTACGGATCAGATGACGTGGTTTTGAAAGACACTGAACTCCAAGCCTGGTGGAAGGAACTTCGTGAAGTAGGACATGGTGACAAGAAAGATGAGCCTTGGTGGCCTAAGATGCAAACACGTCAAGAACTGATTGACTCGTTGACTATCATTATCTGGATGGCATCTGCTCTTCATGCAGCTGTTAACTTCGGTCAGTACCCTTATGGAGGCTTTGCCCCAAATCGTCCTGGTATGAGCCGAAGACTAATTCCTGACCCTGGAACAATTGAGTTTGAAGAGCTAAAGATGAACCCCATAAAAGGATATCTGAAGACAATTACACCCCAGTTCCAGACTCTGATTGGAATATCTGCTCTCGAGGTTTTGTCAACACATACTTCAGATGAAATTTATCTTGGCCAGAGAGACGCCGCTGATTGGACCAAAGACAAAGAAGCACTGAAAGCTTTTGAAAAGTTTGGAAAGAATCTGACTCAAATTGAGGAAAACATTTCAATGATGAACAATGATATGGAGCTGAAGAACAGGACTGGGCCTGTGAAGATGCCATACAAATTGCTTTATCCTACTAGTGAACCAGGACTTACTGCCAAGGGAATTCCCAATAGTATTTCTATCTGATGTTACTTCCTATAATATTCTAGTGTTATCAACACTAGGTTTTAAAATTTAAGTATGATAGGCCTGCTAGCTAAGTCGGGTCTGTCAAACTATTGCTTAGCTTTAATATTAAACCAGCTTCAGCTCTGGTAATTTAATTATAATATGAGATATAATCTCTTATATTGTGAATTTATCCGTTACCTTTATCTATCTATGAACTTAAATGCAGCACCAACTAACTTTAGTTCCTCTCGCGTACCATGGTTGAGGTTTATCACATCCATCTTAACAAATAATAGTGAAAAGAAAAAAACTCTACTATAGTTATACAATACAAAGTCAACTAATGTGAAGTAAATAATCTAGTGAATGGAATGATTTATCCTTGTGAAACCTAGCTCATTTTTCTGTTCGATTGTTTATTCATCTCTTGATATTGTTACTTTTGGTTGTACTCATAATGCACTAGTTTAAAAAGTCAAAATCATGCTTTAGATGTTTGTATAGTTTACTTATGCTGGAAAAAGTTTACTGAAAAAGAAAAGCTTTGTGTCTATTAGGTGAAAGTTACAGCCCACTAATGTTGAAAATTCAGCTATAAAAAGTTTTGAAATGTTATGTCCTGCTCCACTTCTAATATTTTACAGTATAATCCATCCATTACTTTCTTCCACCTGGTCTAAAGTAAAGTCGTTCTAGTGAGATTTTGTTCCTTTTCAAACTTCTGCCTTAGAGTTTAGCTTACGGATTTGATCTCTGTCATCTTCTATGTATAGTTCAAGCTGTTTCGTAGCTTTAATAAGAAACCAGTTTCGGCTTTGGTAATATAATTATACTTATATATGATCTACTTGTGATTTTATTCGCTTCCTTCATTTGCTTATTAACTCTAATGCAGCACCAGCTTCAACATTAATTCTTCTCTGGTACCATTGTTGAGGTTTACCACATCGTTAACAAATAATAATGAAAAAATACATAATTTATTATTTCAAATATGAAGTAACTCATGCAATATAAATCATCCAGTCTTCTTATTTGGCTCATTAGTGAATAGAATGATTTATCCTCGGCTAACTTAACTCGATCAACTTGTTGTTGAACTTCAAGGAAATTCCACTTGTTCTACAAAAGGATGATCATGAGAGATACCCCTACAAGTAGCTAAATAGCTCTGTCAACTTTTAGTTATAATTGGGTCGCATGCTGCTTTGTGTTTCGTAGAGTTAGATCTAATTACTTTTCGATTCAATTCTCAAACTTCAATTTGTAATTGATGTATGTGTCCCCAGTTTGTGTAAGTATAATTAAAGAATTTTCATTACTACAAGTTAGATGTTTGTGTGGATTTGTAGCATTGCTTTTTTGTTTGTCGGTGGCTTTGATATTTAACTCAGATAATTGGGGTATTAACTACTATTATTGGTTCATGTTGGTGATTGATTGGTGTTGTAACTTACACTTTCATACACTACTAGAAAAAATTGAATTACATGGGAATTTTACCTGGGAATCTTTTCCGCATGTAATTCCTGCGGATTTTCATGCGAAAATCTAAAAATTCCTAATTTCTAGAATATTTATCTGCGGATACGATTTCCCCAGGTAAATCTACGAGTAAATTTAGCGCCAAATTATTACCAGGGGATTTTTATGGAAAAATAATCCCCAAGTATCATTTTTGTCGGTAATTCTATAGGTAAACAACCAAAAATCTAAAAAAAAAAAAATCTTTGTGAACTCGTAGGAAAATCCCCAGGTATTGGTACTTGTAGATTTACATGGGGATTTTTTTTTTTGGGAGGAATTTACCTGGGGATTTTATCATATAGGGAATTACTTGAGGATTATGTTCCTGCGAATTTAGCTTGTGATTGTTTCTAGGGGATTTACCAAGGAGTTTTATTACCTAGGGAATTACTTAGGAATTTTATTACTGCGAATTTAGCTTGTGATTGTTTCTAGGGGATTTACCAAGGAATTTTATTACTTAGGAATTTTATTGCTGCGAATTTAGATGAGAATTATAACTTGGAGATGTACCTGGGGATTTTATTACCTAAGAAATTACTTGAGAATTTCATTAATGTGAGTTAGCTGGGGATTATTTCTTGGAGATTTACCTGGGAGTTTTATTACCATAGAAATTACTTGGGGATTTATTGCTGTGAATTTAGCTGGAAATTATTCATTAGAGATTTAAGAAATTATGTATTTTTAGACGTTACAAAAATTAGTGATTGTATACAAATTAAATAATTTACCCGCGGATACGATTTTGGATTTCCAAGTGGATTTTCAAGTGGTCCTTTTGTTTGAAGATATCATTTGCTCAAATAGAACATTAAAGTATATATCAAGGATTACCAATTCAAAAAATACATAAGCTTATTCACTTTTATGTTAGAATGAACAAAATAGTAATTAAAGGAGAGCGGCTATGCATGCCCCCTTTCGAAAACCATTTCAGTCATTCCGTGTTACATCTTCCATTAAGAGATCAGAATTTATGACTTTCCTTATGCTTCCTGCAGATTCTGTCATCTTCTATTGATCAACCATAAGGCACTGAAGTTTTATTACCATAGAGATTACTTGGGGATTTGATTGCTGTAAATAAATTTCTTGAGGATTTTATTGTTGTGAATAAACTCTCACGTAATTAATTTCTTGGGATTTTAAGTGGATTTTCAAGTGGTCCTTTTGTTTGAAGTGGATTTTGGATTTTCAAGTGGACCTCTTGTTTGGATTTTCAAGTGATCCTTTTATTTGGATTTTCAAGTGGTACTTTTATTTGAAGATATCATTTGCTCAAATAGAACATTAAAAATATATATCAAGGATTACCAATTCAAAAAGTACATAAGCTTATCCACTTTTATGTTAGAATGAACAAAATAGTAATTAACGCATGCCCCCGTTTAGAGATTTAAGAAATCATATATTTTTAGAAGTTACAAAAATTCGTGATTGTATACAAATTAAATAATTTACCTGCGGATACGATTTTGAATTTTCAAGTGGTCCTTTTGTTTGGATTTTCGAGTGGTCATTTTGTTTGAAGATATCATTTGCTCAAATAGAACATTAAAGTATATATCAAGGATTACCAATTCAAAAAGTATATAAGCTTATCCACTTTTATGTTAGAATGAACAAAATTAAAGGGGGGCGGATACGCATGCCCCCTTTTGAAAACTATTTCAGCCATTCCGTGTTACATTTTCCATTAAGAAATTAGAATTTATGACTTTCCTTATGCTTCCTACAGATCCCGTCATCTTCTATTGATCAACCCTAAGGCACTGAGGTTTTATCACCATAGAAATTACTTGGCAATTTTATTGTTGTTAATAACTCCCAGGTAAATTTCTTGGAGATTTACCTGGGAGTTTTATTACCATAGAAATTACTTGGGGATTTTACTGCTGTGAATTTAGTTGGAAATTATTCATTAAAAATTTAAGAAATTATATATTTTTAGAAGTTATAAAAATTAGTAATTGTATACAAATTAAATAATTTACCTTGCGGATACGATTTTGGATTTTCAATTGGTCCTTTTGTTTGAGGTGGTCCTTTTGTTTGGATTTTCAAGTGATCCTTTTGTTTGGATTTTCTAGTGGTCCTTTTGGATTTTCAAGTGGTATTTTTGTTTGGATTTTCAAGTGGCCCTTTTGTTTGAAGATATCATTCAAATAGAACATTAAAGTATATATCAAGGATTACCAATTAAAAAAGTACATAAGCTTATCCACTTTTATGTTAGAATGAACAAAATAGTAACTAAAGGGGAGCGACTACGCATGCCCCTTTTGAAAACCATTTCAGTCATTCCGTGTTACATCTTCCATTAAGAGATCAGAATTTATGACTTTCCTTATGCTTCTTGCGGATCCCTTCATCTTCTGTTGATCAACCATAAGGCACTGAAGTTTTATTACCATAGAGATTACTTCAGAATTTTATTGCTGTGAATAAATTTCTTGGATATTTTATTGCTGCGAATAAACTTCCAAGTAAATTTCTTGGGAGTTTAAGTGGATTTTCCAGTGGTCCTTTTGTTTGGATTTTCAAGTGGTCCTTTTGGATTTTCAAGTGGTTCTTTTGTTTGAAGATATCATTCAAATAGAACATTAAAGTATATATCAAGGATTATCAATTCTAAAAGTGCTTAAGCTTATCCACTTTTATGTTAGAATGAACAAAATAGTAATTATTAAAGTCTTTCTAATTTTTATAAGAAATGAACTGATGTAAGGGGGGCAGCTACCCATGCCCCCATTTAGAGATTTAAGAAAATATATATTTTTAGAAATTACGAAAATTAGTGATAATATACAAATTAAATAATTTACCTGCGGATACGATTTTGAATTTTCTGTAACGACCCGTTTGGCCGTTTTGAGCTTTTGACTTCTTTTCCCTAATATACCCTTTCTGTAGTTTTAAAAGGTATTCTTGACTTGCAAAAATCGGTTGCACGATGATTTAATTGGCGGGAAAATTTTGAAATATATTTATTTAATGTGTGTGAATAGTTTATTCATAGGAGTATGAGTTTCACCCATATAAGGTACAAGTTAGTAAATAAAGTATTTGATGGAATGACTATATTTTAAAGTATAAGTTGATGAATAATGTAATTGACTAAGTGGATCAATTGCTAACTTATACATAGTGGCTTATTAAAAAGGTTATTTTGGACAATTATTTAGTTAGTAATTAATAGGCCAGGTCCACAACTCTTTTAACACCATAGGTTACACGGCCCATATACAAGAATGATTTAAGTTAATAGGTTTGGACATTTTTTTAGTATTAGCACAAAAACCTTGAGACATCTACTCAAAACCTACGACGAAGAGGAGAAATTGAGTGCCTCAGGTTAGAATCTGGATAAAAGCATTAGTTTGACTTGAATTTATTGCTATGAAATATCTCTATTGCCACTGATTATTTGTCACGACCCAAATCATGGATCATGCGGGCACCCACACTAACCCTCCCTGGTGGGCGAACCCTTCAGGTAACAACCTTAATTAGATACAACATGCGGAATAAATACTTTTAGTATAAGAAATTCCCAAAACCTGGTCTAGAATCATACAGGAGCTTCTAAGAAGTTTACAATTTGAAGTAGGTAACAGACTCAAACTGGATACGACTTCTGTTTAAGGATAGAGAACAACAGAAATCTAAGGAGAGTTTCTGGGTTGCAAGATCTCAAATAGCTCACCTAAACGCCAATCACGAACGCCTCGAAACGGTCGTGAGACTCCAAACATCACCTGAAAATAACTCTACACTCCACAAGGAGTGTAGCAAGAGTAGTATGAGTACAACACAAGGCTCGTAGGTATCATAGGCCGACAATGGTTAGTTCACGCATATAAACAAGAAGCAACTAACAAGTAAGCAGATAAGTAATCAAACACAGTCCCAACTCTAGCACATATGAAAGTCTAGCGGTACGATAGTCGCAAGGGATTTCAAATCTTAGGTTATAAGCCTAGGGGAAAATCTCCAAACCTCGAGTGCATCAAGTCTCTAAAATAATTACTTACAACAATAACTCAATAATTCACAAATTAAAATCAATCAGAGAATGTGCCATGCAATGACATGAATAGCAATTCAAATGGAGTGTTTTGCAATGCAATGTCGTGTTATGTAAATGTTATGCAATGCAGTAGTCACCTCTTACGCTCCACTCTCGTACACACATGCTATGGCAATGCCTCATAGTCATGACCCATGGGGGACCCGCGAAGTCCATGTACCACTCGTGCTCTCCGGCAGAAACCTCGGAGGCTATCAATTTCTCTCAATCTCCGGCAAAGACCTCGGAATCTCTCAATCATATTCAATCTCCGGCAAAGACCTCGGAGTCTCTCTGTCACTCTCAATCTCCGGCAAAGACCTCGGAGTCTCTCTGTCACTCTCAATCTCCGGCAAAGACCTCAGAGTCTCTCAATCACTCTCCTCACCATTAGGAAAACATAAAAGTAATATGGAAGCATGTCATGCATGATATCAGTCTCAACTATATCACCAATATGCAATAAACAAGTACAAGTCATATTATTGTCCATGGCTCAATAATCAATATTTCCCTTCCCTTTCATAAGGTGAGTGAGCTAGTATGTGATAAAGATACAACTAGGTGATAATTACATCAAATAACATATAAAATATGGGATGCATGCCTCGCATGAAATCAACCTCAATAATCACCGCAGTCATAGGTTTCGTAGATTCATACTAGGAAGTGTAATTCAATATTCAGTTTCTCAGTAATAACCTTCCTCTTCCATATGACCAGTGAGATCACAAGAGAGAGGAAATTATATCAAGTACATGAAATCACAATACAGTGACAAGCTCATATAACGATATCGCAATAATGGCGACAAGCCCACATAATAGTATCACAATAATGGCGACAAGCCCACGTAACAGCTGACAATATCAACCTAGATGGAATTTACCTCCACACCATGCCTGAAGACCTTTCATGCTTTCCCCGTCAATCACTACTATCTACATACGTTTTGCTAACCGGAGTCTAGACATAAAGTAAACCGTAACCTACCTCAATGCCGAACAGGTGTCACAAACTTTCACGCCAAAGCTTTTTCCTTCTGAAGTGCTTCCGAACAGACAAGGTCTTATGTGCCAAGAAATATTCTTCTTCCACCTTACTTCACTTCGAAGAAAGCCCGAACTCAACAACACGACAAAACAAACGACGAGATCGAAGCGGTGAGCGAAACCCGTCATAAAATTATATAACGTTGCTGCTTGCTTAATATTTTAAGTACTGAGCCTAATGTTTATGGAGTAGTACGTTGCTGCTCACTTCTTTTTCATTTGTTGCTCAAGAGAAAGAAAATTGAAATAAAGTCACTGCCTATTTTCTAGTGTGGCCGACGTTAGAATGTTTGGAAAAGGAAGTTGCAGCATATTTCCTTCTCAAATCTTTGGTTCAGCCAAAGTGAGATATATGTGTATATTTTCTATTAATGGGTAGTGGGGACCGCACATGTGAAACATAATTAGTTTCCCCCAAGGTTCCACACAGGACTAATAATGATCCTAGTCAAAAGTTGCCTCATTTTTATTTAAATGGTGCTACTCTTTTTTTTTAATTGTTTATTCCTCCACTCTTAGTACTACTAAATATTTAAACAACTTCCTTTGCCTTCTCTGGAAAAGCAAACACTAGAATCCACATTCCTCTACTCAATAATCCTCTTACCAATGAATTTGAAGGACCATGAAAGAGATGACTTGTCTCTAATCTTTTGCTAGCCACCAAAGCAACGGTGCACCCACACTAAAATCATTATCCAAAATAATCTTTTTACTCAACCATTTTGTTTTATTTAAAAATTATCCACTCCGTCAAATACCATATTTACCCACTTACGCCTTATATGTGTGCAAATAATATTTCTATGAATAAACTATTCTCACACATTAAATACATATGTTCTAAAATTTACTCGTCAATTAAATAACCGAATCACCCGTTATCGCAAGCTATAGACAGCAAGATTAGACCACGAAAAGGGTGTTTTAGGGATATTAGGCCTAAAAGTGCTAAACGACCAAATGTGTCGTTACATTATTATTATTATTATTATTATTATTATTATTATTATTATTATTATTATTATTATTATTATTATATTTGCTACTAGAATGAAGTTAATACCTAATATTAATCGGAAACAAATTGCTGGTGCTTGGTTCCTTTAAGTTGGGAAATAAATTTGTAGATATCTATTATGGTTTAATGATGACCAAATGATTAGAATGGATGTATTTAAATGAAAAAGTTTGGCTGCCATAATATTTGATGTAGAGAAATCACTGGGCATTGAACGTATATATGCCCAATTTATAAATTTCATTTCTTTTGGACTAATTTAGTGACCAAATCCACAGTACTCCTCACGTTTCCTCTAAATGGGTATGACTTAATGTTAAAAAGGATCTACGGAAACAGAATGGATGCTGGTTTTTTTTTTTTTGTGTTGACGTTTTCTATAGCAAGTCTAGGAAAACTGAAGGGGTTATACGCATCAGGTCATTTAAGCATTAGGATAATTATGTCTGTTGGTTTAGTAAGAACCGCTGTTGAAACAAATTGTTTGTGCTTTGTTAGCGGCATTAAGAGAGCAAATGGATTGATAATTGGTTTCTTTGCTTAGTAATTTTGCTTGCCCGATTGTGGATAAAGAGAGGCAGAAGGTTGGTTTGTTTATGGAATGGAACGAGAAAGTAGAGTAAAAGTCTGCTAATGTGAAATTTCAGAACTACGAGAAGATCGGGAACATTCAGAGACGCTCAGGAAAGGAAAGACGACTTTGTGAGTTCGTTGGCTCGACTTTGAGGTAGGTTACGGTTTACCTCATAGTGAGACTTCGATTAGCGAAGCATATGTTTAGATGATATTGTTGGAGAATGCATGTAAGCCTTCGGGTGCGAAGTTGGGATGGATATTGTCTTAGGTTGAGCCTTGTATGATTTGGGGCTAGCCACCTCGTTGTGTTGCTAACTCATCTTGATCTATTTATTTGTTGGCTCGTTGACACGTTGAGATATTGATAATTGTGACTAGTGATAGTTCATGGCCATGATATTGCGGTACTTTACTTAATTGATATTGAGATGAGAATGGTGATTCCATTATGGCTTATTGTCTAGCCTTATTACTGATATTACTTGTATGCCATGTGTGGTACCGTTTCGGATTGAATTGGTTGTTAACATTACATTTCATCATACTCATATGCACTTCCATGATACATTGATATATGCATGGTTATGGCACTAATGATGATATGTGAGAGAGTGTAGCCTCCGAGGTCCTTGCCGGAGAGCGTAAAAGAGAGATGAGTGTTTGTTGCCCGAGCTTTCTTGCCGGGAACGATGGAGTGTCCGATGCCCGAGGTCTTTGTTGGGATCGTGAGAATGTGCTCGTGATCCGAGGTTATATTCCGGAGCGAGTGGTACATGGACTTCGCGGGTCCCCCATGGGTCATAATTGCCGAGACGTGGAGTTACTCCGTCCGGGACATGTTGTACAAAGCTGCATATGCATTGCATTCATCCTACATACATTATTGCATTGCATTGTATCTTGGTTCCTGTTGATTGTTGTGATACTACTGTGATGTACTGATTCAGATTGATTATACTGAACCTTGGCACAAATGGGTTTAGATGCTATAACATAAAAGATGACTTGTTCTGTGGATATGGATTCATGTTGACTTGTACTTGTTGGTTTATGTGTTTATCTTGTTTGTTGTCTTTATATACGTTAGCTAGTCTTAGTCGGCCTATGATACCTACCAGTACTTGTTGTTTGTACTGACCTGCACTTGCTGCATTCTTTTATGAATGAAGAGTACCAGCTGAGATCGACTTCTACTCTTCGTGGCTAATATTCGAGGATTGCTGATTCGAGCCCTTCAGGGTGAGCATGAGGACGTTCGCTGCCCGAAGACTCTTTTTATCATTATGTCTTTATTTTCATTCTGAGACATGATCTTTGAGGCTACTATGTATTATTTTGATTCAGACTTGTAGTATTTAGTTAGATGCTCTTGTATGACCAGACCAGATACTGGGGTGGATTTCATTTACTTCTGCATTTTTTTTATATATTATGATTGTGAGACTTACGCTATTTTCTCTTATTTGTGAATGTTGAGTTAAGGGTTCGCCTGGCCGACTTGAAAAAGGTAGGTGCTCACATGACCTAGGCAAAAATGGGTCGTGACATTTTCAAGTGGTCCTTTTGTTTGGATTTTCAAGTCGTCCTTTTGGATTTTCAAGAGGTCCTTTTGTTTGAATTTTCAAGTCGTCCTTTTGGATTTTCAAGAGGTCCTTTTGTTTGAATATTCAAGTGATCCTTTTGTTTGAAGATATCATTTGCTCGAATCGAATATTAAAGTATATATCAAGGATTACCAATTCAAAAAGTACATAAGCTTATCCACTTTTATGTTAGAATGAACAAAATAGTAATTAAAGGGGGGCGGCTACACATGCCCCCTTTTGAAAACCATTTCAGCCATTCCGTGTTACGTCTTGCATTAAGCGATCAGAATTTATCACTTTCCTTATGCTTCCTGCATGTCCCGTCATCTTCTATTGATCAACCATAAGGCACTGAAGTTTTATTACCATAGAAATTACTTAGGGATTTTATTGTTGTGAATAAACTCCCAGGTAAATTTCTTGGAGATTTATTACCATAGAATTACTTGGAGATTTTATTGCTGTGAATTTAGTTGAAAATTATTCATTAGAAATTTAAGAAATTATATATTTTTAGAAGTTAGAAAAATTAATGATTCAATACAAATTAAATAATTTACCTTGCGGATACAATTTTGGATTTTCAAGTGGTCCTTCTATTTGGATTTTCTAGTGGTCCGTTTGGATTTTCAAGTTGTCCTTTTGTTTGGATTTTCAAGTGGTCCTTTTGTTTGAAGATATCATTTGCTCAAATAGAACATTAAAGCATCTCTCAAGGATTATCAATTCAAAAAGTACATATAACACGTGTGTTTCATTTGAAGCAGAAGGGATTGTTAACTCAATTAGTTGTATTGTTGGAAGTCATCCGAAATTCCCAAAATGCCCTTGTTGGTTCTACGCCATTCCAAGCCCAAAGTACAACTTTTGTAAGCTGTGTTCGTCCACCCAAAGTGTCATTTCTAATATATAGTAAAGTAAAGTTTAAGAGTTTCAAAAGATATATATTCTAAAAAAACTATTTTTTGATCAAATAAATTTTTTCAACTAAAATAATTATCCTTTTTAATTCCATAAAAAGTAAATACGTTATAATTCTAATTTATCTATTTTAATATACTTAATTATGGATATACCTCACATGAGATGTAAGCATATGATTTTCATAATATATATATAAAAAAAAAAATTAAATGCATAAGGTGTATTCAAAATTAAATCATATTATAAAAACGTTTAGTGTCATTAACACAAAAAATTATAGAAAGAAATGAATATTTTTACCTCTTTGATTTAATAGACGAGAGAGAATAATGTGGTACTTCTTGTACCACATCTGGCAAAAACAACAAGAACTTGCGGTTTATTAGGAACAACTACCGATATATCTAAGAAGATAACTGGCACGTACACATCTTCTAAGAGTTAAAACTTGCTACCAAGGTTGGGTAATGGTGTTTACTATATACAGTTGGGTGTATTGTAGTCAACTGTACATTGTAGTCAAGCAAATATGGACAAATTAAATTATGAATTAAAATGAAAAATTTAAAGATGGGTTAATAAATTAAGAATTAAATAATGTCTACGACAAATTAGACATGGATAAATCAAATTAAAATAATTAATCCTCTCTTCCACAATTTTGCCAAGAAATTCCTTGTGGATTACCTAGGATTTTTTCATGCGGATTTACTTGTGAAGCAAATATGGACAAATTAAATTATGAATTAAAATGACAAATTTAAAGATGGGTTAATAAATTAAGAATTAAATAATGTCTACGACAAATTAGACATGGATAAATCAAATTAAAATAATTAATCCTCTCTTCCACAATTTTGCCAAGAAATTCCTTGTGGATTACTTAGGATTTTTTCATGCGGATTTACTTGTGAAGCAAATATGGACAAATTAAATTATGAATTAAAATGACAAATTTAAAGATGGGTTAATAAATTAAGAATTAAATAATGTCTACGACAAATTAGACATGGATAAATCAAATTAAAATAATTAATCCTCTCTTCCACAATTTTTCCAAGAAATTCCTTGTGGATTACCTAGGATTTTTTCATGCGGATTTACTTGTGAAAAAATTCGCAAGAAAATTCCTTTTTTCATGATCTTTTACCAAATTATTTTCCGAACAGTTAGTATTTTTGGCAAGAAATTCCGCAAGTAACTTACTGCAAAATCAAAATCCCCAAGTAAATTAGCTGGGGACTTTTAAATCCTCAGGTAATAATTACCCAAGAGCTTTTTTCCAACGGATTTTGTGTGGCCGAAAAATTCGCAAGAAACTTATTTACCTGCGAATATTTCTTCAAAATCAAAAAGAAAATCCCCATGTAATCTGAGTTTTTCTAGTAATGACAAGTACCTACTTTGACTTCTAAAAAGGCTCAGGACCTTCTATCTTATGTCATTAAAAGAGAGTTCCTTGCTTTAATTTGTCTTTGAATACCAGCAAATTTTTTATATGTTCTCACCTATAATTTCTTTAGTTGAAGTAAAAAGAGGATTTAAGCTAAGTTGCCGGTGAATTAACTAATAAATGATTATGTAAACTGCAAACCAGATAGACTTAAAAATTAAGAACTACAGATCATATTATTAATAGATCTGAAAACCAAAGGTTATTCAAGGTAAAAGGACCACAGTTCCCGTTGTTGTTCAACAGCAAGGTGACATCTTGTACTGAGTAAACCATTTCAAGAACTGCCACATGACTCTGAATGCCCTGCCTTCAAAAGGGGCTTTCAAAAACAGCTCGCTCGATATCCTGCAAGATTAAAATAAAAATAAAAAAATAGGATGATTTTTTGTAGTCCAAGAACTGGATTTTCTATAAGGTTGAATCAAGGGGCAGAACCACAGTGGCGGTTATGTGTTCAGCAAAACCTAGTAACTTTGGCTCAAACCTTGTATTTGTGTTAAACAATCATATGTAAAAATATGTCGAGTCTGAACAGAGACGGATCTAGGATTTGAAGGTGGCGGGTGCCACAATTTTCTTCAATATACATCTTGTTAGGAACGTATATTTGGGTCGGTCCATCTCTTTTTAATTTATTTGAGTCAACTTAATAGGTTTTTTTTTTTTTTTAATTTGCAAATATGAAAATTACATTTTAAAAATCAAGAAACGAACATAATTAACATCTTAAATAAGGAATCACACTCATTAATACCCATTAACAACAGAAGTAAAATCAACTTTTTCATCAAGGACCTTGCATCTCTTATGTATATTAAAAAATGACTTTGCACAAGTAAAATAACATCTTCAATACGGGAATTACACCAATCAAAATAAGAAAAATAATAGAAAAAATCTTCAATAGGTAAATACTCCCCATAAGTAAATGTAGAATTAGATAAACTACAAAGTTCTAAAAAATAAATCATAAATTTCATGTTTTTTGTAAGCAGTGCCTACAAAATTTCCATCACAATTTAAGTAGTAAAGTGATTTAAATTGAATTTAACAATTATAGAATAACATAAATTTTTATAATACTCCCTCCGTCCATTTTTATTTGTCTATTATACTAAAAATATATATCCACTTTTACTTGTAAGTTATATAGTTGGGAAAATCAAGACATAATTTACCATTTTATACTTATTATTAAGTACTCCAATTCATTTATCATTTTATTTATTGCTTATTAAGAGTGTCTCAGGTGAAAAACCTCTCTCCTCTCTCCTTGTTTGGCGCACGGTAGGGTGATTCTAACCTACGCCTCCACCGGAGATGGCGAGAGGACGACCTCGCAAAGATGAAAACAAGAATCAGGTACAGAACAACAAGATACTCGAGAATTTGCAAAGAGATTTGGCCATCGCGTGCTCACAATCCCCAATTCGAAGCAAGACGGTAGCGAAAGAGGGCAGTAAAAACCAAGCAAACACTATGACGGGAAGTGCTACCACGGGTGGAAAGGCGACTGCAACAACTGGTTCAGTCAGTACCCCTACGGTAACGGTTGGTCAAGGTGAAGCGAACACCGGCGGCAACACTACAGTTACTACCTCGATAGCGGTGAACTGTGGTCTGGGTCCTACAGGTTCCACACCAGAAAAACAAGTGGAATCAGATCCACAACCTATCAACCCTGAGAAGAAGACATGGGCTACTCTTTTTAGCAATAAACTAGCAGCACGTGGACAGTGTTTGAAATTTATTGCTCCGCAGATTCAAAATGGGGAGAAGGTTGCTCAACTTCAGATGGTTGATGTTGCCAAAGAAATAGAAAAATGGAAACGCGCTATAATACTATATGTGGTTGGAGACGCTCCTTCAATTGGTGCAATAGATAGGTTCTTATCTGCGCAAGGGAATTTCTCCGCCAAACCGAAGATCTTCTATCACAACGAGGGGTATTTCATTGTGCGCTTTGCTACTATTGAAGATTGCAATGAGGTATTACTGTCTGGTCCTCATACATTGAATAACAAACCTGTTATTGTGAAGGCATGGTCTCCCGTATTTGACTTCACCACTGAGGTTCTCAAGACAATTCCCTTATGGATTAAACTCCATAATCTGCCTTTAAGCTGCTGGGGTACTGAGTCCTTAAGTCGTATTGGGAGCACAATTGGTACACCGTTATATGCTGATGATTGTACGTCGAGGTTGGAAAGGATTTCGTTTGCAAGGATGCTAATAGAGGTGGACATCACCAGGCCACTTTCGAGCAAGGTGAAAGTGCAGGACCCTATGGGACATACCTTTCAGCAAATTGTCACATACGACTGGAAACCTGAATATTGCCAAACCTGCTTGATGTTGGGGCATAATTGCCATCCCAAGATAGCACCCAAGCAGTAAATTCAACAGGCCCCAAAACAGCCAGCAATAACACAGCCAAATCATGGCCAAAAGGGCAAAAAGAAGTCTACCAGGCAGGAATGGCATGACAAAGCAACTGCCCAGTCCAATATCACAGTAACTGTCCAGAATGTGGATAAAGAAAATTGCTCTGTGGAAGAGGGATGGCAAGAAGTTTGTGGCAAGTCGGCTAATAAGAATGGTAAGACTGTTGAATCTCAGGACAAAATGGCTATTGGTAATGGTTTTAACCCATTAAGGGATGAGACAAGGGGAAATGACTTGCTGCCTTGTAGCTCAAATAGTGGACAACGTGAACGTAGAGAGGGGCTTCCCAATCATAACCCTACGCATTCCCTATGAAAGTGGTTGCTTGGAATGTAAGGGGTTTGAATAAGGTGTATAAGCACAAGGAGATGAAGGTGTTTATGAGAGAAAATAAAGTCGATGTGATGGCCATCACAGAACACAGAGTTAATGAGAGTGGTGCCGATGCTATAATTGCCAAACTGTTTCCAGGATGGAATTGGTTTTCCAATGCATCACCAAACAACAAAGTTCGAATATGGCTTGTATGGAACCCGAATACAATTAATGTTCAGGTTTTAGTAAGCCATGCTCAATGCATACATAGTTTTCTGAAATGTTGCACGAGTAGTTTGGCATTTCATTTTACTGCCGTGTATGGGAAACATACTATTGTTGATAGATGCGAAATGTGGAGTGAACTAGGAGGTATATCTTCTTCTCAGCATGGACCTTGGCTGATTATGGGTGATTTCAACTCTATACTACATACTGAGGACAGAATGAATGGATCAGAAGTGCAGGAAGCTGAGGTTAGGGACTTCAAACAATTCCTAACTAACAATAGTATGGCTGAACTACAATCCTTTGGCAGAGACTATACATGGACTAATGGGCATGTCATGAGCATTATTGATAAGGTCATAGTTAATGCAGATTGGATGACAAGTATGCCCAATATACACGTACAACTCATGGAACCTCATTTTTCAGATCACTCCCCACTACTCATTGATTTTGGTAATGGATCTCACTCTGGTCCAAAACCATTCAAGTTCTTAAATTGTCTGGCAAAGCATCATGAGTTCCTTAATCTAGTTGCAGAGAAGTGGCTGATCCCTGTCAATGCTGTCCATTTAGAAGGTGTTTGGCTGAAACTAAAACATGTTAAACAGGGGCTCAAACAGCTCAATATGACAGAATTTGCTGGGGTGACGGAGAAGATAGCCAATATTAGAAACAATTTGAGGAACATACAAGCTCAAATGAGAGATCATAGCCTGGTTGAAGAGTTGTTTCAGGAAGAGAAGACTCTCAGAACTCAACTAGAGAATTGGAGCAAAGTCGAGGAAAGCATCTACAGACAAAAGTCTAGAATTCAGTGGTTACAGCTTGGTGATTCCAACTCAGCTTATTTCCATGCTAGCATGAAGGGGAGAATAGCCCAGAATCACATTAACTCCTTAACTGGACAAGATGGATCTATTATTCAAACCCCCGAGGGCATTAAGGAAGAAATTATACACTTTTACAAGCAATTACTTGGCTCTTCCAGTAGCTCTCTGGCCACTATTCAGCCAGACATCCTCAAATTGGGACATATACTTACTAGACAACAACAAATTGCTTTGATCAATCCGTTTACTGCTGAAGATATATACAGAGCATTGATGGACATCGAAGATTCTAAGGCTCCTGGCTGTGATGGACTAAACTCTCACTTTTTCAAGAAAGCATGGCCAGTAGTAGGTGAGGAGATTACTCAGGCGATTCTACATTTCTTTGAGACTAATACTATGCATCTGCCCCTAAACTGCACTTCAGTGGCCTTAATCCCAAAAATTAAGAATCCTTCATCTATAAAAGAGTACAGACCCATATCATGCTGTAATACGGTGTACAAGATTATCTCTAAACTGTTGACTGGGAGAATGCAGGGAATTATGGACTGGTTGATTGATAGCAGCCAGGTAGCTTTTGTTCCTGGTAGAGTGATGTCCGACAATATTTTGCTTGCGCATGAGTTAGTGAAGGGCTATGGAAGGAAAGGTATTTCACCTAGATGCATGCTCAAGATAGACATGCAAAAGGCATACGACTCAGTGGAATGGACTTTTCTTGAACAAGTTCTTATCGGATTGAATTTTCCTCAGAAATTCATTACCTGGATTATGGTATGTGTCAAGACTGTCTCATATTCCATCACAATAAATGGTACTCCTACTCCCCCCTTTAAAGCCAAGAAAGGTGTTCGACAAGGAGATCCCATGTCACCGTTTTTGTTTGTTCTTGCCATGGAATACCTTAATAGGTTGTTGAAGACTCTAACAAACAAGAATGGCTTCAAACACCACCCTAGGTGTGTGAAGTTTGGCATCATTCAAATTGGATTTGCCGATGACCTCTTACTGTTTAGTAAGGGCGATGCTAGATCAGTCTCACTGCTTTTTGATTATTTCAAGCTGTTTTCTGATGCCTCAGGCCTCATAGCTAATTCGGGGAAAAGTTCTATATATTTTGGTGGTGTGCCTGAAGAGGTTCAGCAGGAGACACTCCATATACTAGGCTTCTCGGTTGGTACTATTCCATTTAGATACCTAGGTGTGCCCCTCAGTTCTAAACGACTCTCCGTCATGCAGTGCCAACCTCTCATGGATAAAATGCTAGGCAGAATCACAACTTGGACTGCCAGGTTCCTCTCTTATGCTGGCAGGCTTCAGCTAATTAAAAGTGTATTGGTGGCTATTCAGTCATTTTGGTCTCAAATCTTCATTCTACCAAAGAAAGTATTGGAAAAAATTGTAGCAACTTGCAGAAGCTACTTATGGACAGACGGTAAGGACATCTCAAGAAAGGCCATGATATCGTGGGATACTTTATGTCTTCCTAAGACTGTGGGGGGACTAAACATTACCGATTGCATGATATGGAATAGGGCTGCCATACTTAAACATTACTGGAATTTATGCCTAAAAAAAGACAAGCTTTGGATTAAGTGGGTGCATATTTACTATGTAAAAGATAGACCAGTTTGGGAAACAGAGGCTAAACAATCATCTTGGATGATTAACAAGATTATCAAGGCCGAGAAGTATCTAATAGAAGCAGGTATAACCCCCGACACCTTGCTGCATACACCCACATACTCCATGCGACACACATACAACATGCTAAGGGGTGTCTTACCAAAGGTTTGGTGGCGGAAAATGACATGCAACAATGCTGGCTGTCCTAGATGGGTATTTGTGCTTTATCTCATAATTCAAGGCAAGCTTTATACTAGGGATAGATTGCTAAAATGGGGCATGATCAACGACCAAACCTGCCCAATATGCGAAGCTACGGAGGAATCAATTCAGCACCTCTTCTTTGAATGTCCTACCTCTTCTTATATCTGGTGCAAAATTCTTAAATGGCAAGGATATACTAGACAGGCAATGAGCTGGCAAAATGAGCTGCAATGGGCTGTGAACTTTGCTGCAAACAAGGGCTCGAAGGCAGAGGTATATAGGATGGCGTTGGCAGCCACTGTCTACTACATTTGGCAGCTCAGAAATAACAAAGTCTTTCAGAATCCATCCAGGACTGGTGATCAAGTTGTGAGGCTAATTATACAGGACGTTCTCTGTCGAGCAAATACCTTTCCTAGGCTGGCTAGAATGATGGTCACTCTCAATTTTTATCCCTAGCTGTCTAGATAGTATAGGTGATATTTTGGTAGTGTTTGATTTCAAAGGTAGAAGTTGTTGCTAGGTGTTGTTGACGTTCTGCTAAGACTAAAACTGGGGCTGTCCAGTTTTAGAGGGTATGGTTTGGTTGTACATATTATTTCCCTGGTAATAAAATCCTTAATTACCAAAAAAAAGAGTGTCTCAGGTCAAATATAGACAAGTAAACATGGACGGAGGGAGTAATAAACAAAAGAAATTATTCAAAAAAAATAAAAATTAAATTTTGATCTCAATCCAAAATTCCCATTGAGACCCAAGTTTTTCGATTTAAATACTCACAGATTTGAGATTAAGAGAAATACTTAATTTAAGGGATTTTAAAGTTTCTATTTGTGTGTTCTCGCTAGAGATCACAGATAAAATAATAGAAAAGAGGAAAATCAATATAAATAATAAAAATATAAATACAAAATTGGGAGGGCCGAAAAGGGAATTACTGGTACAAAGGAAGTAAAAAGCCCAAAGAAAAACAGAAGTCGGAAAATGTTCAAAATAGATTCAAACTTGTGTCTATCAACCGTGTCACCTCTGTCTAATTCACAACTGGGGGTGGCAAGATCAAATATTTAACCTAATTTAAGCAAATTACAATATAAGTATATAAAAAATTTATTAATTGAGGGGGTGCCATGCCACCCCCATCGTAAAGGGTGGATCCGCCCCTGAGTCTGAAAACAAGTCCATAGTTGAAAGGAAGTAGTCTGGATCAAAGTATTCATCTGTGATGCTCCTGCATATCGAATCTCCAAAGCTTGCTCTCCAATATTATCTGTAAATGTTGGTTTAGCTGGCAGATTGCACTGCTACGAGTTTATAGTGATAGTACAAATTTTCATGGTCTTAGGTGTAATTTTACGTGAAATGGAATCCAAATTCTAGTACAACCAGGAAACCATGGAAATGTGTCTCTGATATAAAAACATTTACAATGCTGATATTTCATCCTCACATTATTGTTTTAAAATCATATGTTACGTGCAGCATGCATCGTCAACTGCTTACATCAATTATCAATTTCTAGGATGCAGTTTCCTCACATTTTTACATCAAGAAACAATCAATTTCATTATGGATTTCATTACATCAGCTTCGAAATACCAATCTGGAAGTCAGGCAATGGGCCTAAATGGCCTAAATCGCTAGTTGACCTAACAAAAAGTTCATATCTTTCATTTGTATTTCTCTAGTATATTTTTAAATCAACCGCGTCAAAAAAAAACTATAGCTCAGTAATTGTTGAAAATTGATTTTATTAACTTCAGTCAACAGAAACTAAAAACATGTTGTTATAGTTTGACCTACCTTCAATCATTTTCACTCAGTATCTCATCAAAAGCAAGATTTGCATCTCTTTCATCCTCCTCATTAATATACGTGCTGAGATTGTTCCGGCAAACAAAAAACTTTTAAAATCGCAAAAAAGAGAGAGAGAGAGAGAGAGAGGGGGGGGGGGGGGGGGGGAAGACATGAAACCAACATAAACATGAGCAATTACAACAACATCTAAGTAGCAAGAGACTAGTATTAACCAAAAAAAAAAAAGTTTATAGAAGTAGCAAGAGTCTAGTATTAACAAAGTATTTTAGTTTATACAAGATTTGGGTTTATATCGATGTTTATATTTATTAAATTGGGAGGAGAGCTGCGGTTCTAGTTTCTTCCAATTATATAGCATTTCTATATCATTCAAGCTCAAAGTATGTTTTATCACAAAGATAAGATTGATTAGAGCATAACAACACTTTTATTTCAAATCAAACTAACAACATCAATTTTTTTTTCTTTCAATTCAATATATTTTATAGTTCAACTTAAATCTATCAACAAAAATAGTATTATCTAGAACTGTAAATAATTTATATGCAAAGAAAGTTCAGTATAGGTACACCATGAACTTTTATCTAGCTTCTAATGTAATTTTCTATTTTTGATTTAAGGTAAATGCTTCCATGATACCTGCAACAAAACAACACATACATAAAACTCAAATTATATATGGTGGCAACTTAAGTGAATAAATCTAGACTTCCCTGTTAAAAGATAAGTCTGCCTTATCAATGAAAATGGCAATATATACTGATCTTCATGCAGTAGAATTCATTCTGGCCAGCACTCATTCTCTCTCTTAATCTTTTCTCTGACTTCTCTCTAAAAAGGCATGACTTTTATTGAAATAAGTGGGCAAACTAATGCCCATCCACCAGTGATCCCACCTGACCCACCAAATAATTTAACCCCAAATAGTACTTACAACCCCAACGTTAACATTGAAGTCCCAATCAACACCACCAACAGTCAAATTACAGGTGAATCAACCACCACCAACAATCCAAACATGGCGGAAACAACTAATTCCTCCTATAAGAACAACAATCAAGAAGATACAAACAACAATGAAGCTGAATTCTTGAAACATTTTGAAGAAGGTGGTGAAGAACAAACTCAATCTCCAAAAGAGGATTATGTTGAGGTTTCTACCACAGATGAAGAAGAAGCTGCTGATAACAACCAATCCAAACACCTAAAATCAAAATACGAGAAACCCACTCATGCCCCTGCAAAACCAAAAGAAGCTTTCCCGAAAATTTCTTCGAATTTTGATAACCCCAAGCAGTCCATCACCCACAAAGAAGACACTGTAATGGGAGCCAAAACCAAAGAGGAAATCAAGATCGTGAAAACTAACCCAGTGTTGAACAAAAAAACCGACGAACAAGTGATATGTAAACCAACTTTTGCTGCTACAGTGGGGATGAAAATTGCAGAGGAGGCCAAAGACATCACTCCGGTGGAAATAAAATATGGGACTCACCTCGGTAAACCAGCTGTTTTCTTTAATGCGCAAGATTATTTCGTTAATCTTGCTGAACAATGTAAACTCACTATAGTTGGAAAATTCATTAAAGGAAAACCGTCTATGGAAGAAATTAGGACGGTTTTTAGAACTAGATACCATCTCAAAGAACCTGTGAAAGTAGCTTACTTTGACAAAAAACATGTGTATTTGGACCAGACTCATAGGGAAGACAGTAGTAACAACAAGAAGATACAGGGCAAGGAGATCCAAGAAAAGGTCCCAACTCAACAACAAAAACAGGATATAACACAAGGAATGAAAGAAACCAACGACAATAACAAAGGGAGGACACAAAAACAGCAAATTCAAGAGCAGCAGGAAACAGTTCACCTTAATACAAAAGCTGAAAATACAAGGAAAGCAAAATCTAAAGAAAATACCAACAACAATGCGGAGGTTAGGAGACAACATCAAGATATCACCAACAACACCAAGAACAATATGTTTCAAAAGGAGGGGCACAGGGTCAGTAGCATCAATAACAATACCAACAACTATCAAAATGAGGGAGACAAAAGGACACAAGACAGTAGCAGAGCTGACAAATACAGAATTAATCACAAGGAATTGGAAGAGGAGAAGAACAACAACAACATGAGCAAGAGAAAGATCAAAAGAATAGAAAAGCAAAAAAGAAAAAACATCAGGGACGTTAGTGAGATGAAGAAAAGTGAAGAACACAGTGAATCAGAATCGGAGGGACAAATAATTAAACAACATCAGGACAAATACAAAAGGGAGGGGAACAAAAACACAGAACAAGGCAGAAATAACATCACAGAGGAAGACATGGATGACATTCTCAGTGATGAGTATGAGGATGACATAGGACAAAGAGAAGAGGAGTCATATTATAATTCAGCTACTGATTCAGAAGAGGATGAAGGCCAAAAAGACTCTGACAGTGATGCAGTTACAGATAGTCTATCGGAAGCTTTTACTGACTACCATCCAACAGATGAAGTTGATGAGGCTTTTGGAGATATAACTGATAGGGTCAACTTATCACCAAGAGGGGAAACATCAACATATAGAGGCAGAGGGGGAAGAAGTTACAAATATGCAGGAATCTCAACTAGGAGGGTTAAGGCTATCTCAGATATCAAATGATCAGTGCTCTATCGTGGAATATCAGAGGCATGAAATCTATGGGTGCCTTTGAAAGACTAAATCAACTCAAAAGACAATATAAAATCACTTTCATGACTCTTCAGGAACCTTTCTGCAGAAACACCAAAATTGACAAATGTAGAAGGGGTTTGGGGTATCAATTTGCATATGCCAATTGCTCTAACAAGATATGGATCCTTTGTGATGAATTCTTGGAGTGTAACATTATACATGACACTGAGCAACATCTCACATGCACTATCAACACTGGTAATGGGAAAATTACAGTCACTGCTGTGTATGCCAAGTGTGAGGCTAACTTAAGGGAGGAGCTTTGGGATGAGTTGAGAAACATGGCTAGTAGTTGTAATAACCCCTGGATGGTGATTGGGGACTTCAACTGTATTATAGATCCTAACGAAAAAAGAGGGGGTAATCAACACAGAATGTCTGAGAGCATGCCTTTAATTAATTGCATGATGGATTGTGAATTAGCAGATGCAGGTTTTATAGGCTCAAAGTTTACTTGGTGTAATGGTTGGGCCCCAAGAGAGAGAATCTGGAAGAGATTGGATAGGGCATTGATAAATCAACAATGGAGTCAACAATATAACATCACCACTATTACCCATCTAGTGAGGACAGGGTCTGACCATGCCCCTCTTCTGATAACAGTGTCTAACAATAACAATGTCCCTCCAAAATACTTCAAATTTCTGAATTTGTGGGTGGATGAACCAGGTTTCATGGATGTTGTTCCAAATGCTTGGAATATAGAGACTGAAGGTAGTAAAATGTGGCAGTTTCATGCGAAACTCAAAAACACTACCAAAAATCTATCTTGGTGGTCCAGGAATTGCATTGGAGATATATTCAATAACACCAAGGAAAAGGAGAAAATGGTGGCTGAGCTGGAAGATCAGTGTCAGCAAAACAATAATGAAGAAAACAGGATGAAGCTTAATCAGGCTAATGCCAACTTGATCAGGCATTATAAAGTGGAAGAAGCCTTTTGGAAACAAAAATCTAGTATCAAGTGGCACAATGAAGGTGACTTGAATACTAGATTCTTCCACTCTGTTATGGCTTCCAAGAAAAACAGGCTTCTACTCACCAAAATCAAGAATGATGAAGGAAACTGGATAGAAGGAGTCAATGACTTAGCCAAGGAAGCCATTATGTTCTTTGAGAAACAGTTCACTAGAGAGAACATTGTTATGGAGGATTCTATTTTAAGCTGTTTACCAAGGGTGATTGATCCAGGAGATAATGAGGAGCTGTGCAAACTTCCTACTCTTCAAGAGATTAAAGAAGTGGTTTTTAGCATGAACTCAGATAGCTCACCTGGACCAGATGGAGTGAATGGGACCTTTTACAAGAAGTGTTGGGATATTATTGCAACTGACTTGTATGAGATGATACTGGAGTTTTTTTCTGGCAGTGACATACCAAGATCCATATCCCACTCTTGCCTGATTCTTATTCCTAAAGTCAAGCAACCACAGAAGCTCGATGAATTTAGACCTATCAGTCTAAGCAACTTTTCATGCAAGATTATATCCAAGATTTTAAACAACAGGCTAATCCCATACATGAATAAGATCATCTCCCCCAATCAAACTGGTTTCATCAGGGGAAGGTCAATAACTGAAAATATTATTCTGACTCAAGAGATGGCTCACAACATGAAGGGTAAATATCCTAATGACAATGTGATATTAAAGCTGGATATGGCAAAAGCTTATGACAGAGTGTCATGGGACTATTTGATTAAGGCTATGAAGCAGATGGGGTTCTCTGAAACCTGGACTAGTATGATATGGAGGCTGATATCCAACAACTGGTACTCTATCAATATTAATGGAACTAGACATGGCTTTTTCAAATCCAGCAGAGGTCTCAAACAAGGAGATCCCCTATCCCCTTCACTTTTTGTAATTGGAGCTGAGCTACTGACAAGGCTCCTTGATGGTCTTGTTAATCAAGATTTTATTCCTTTCCAGGTGGATAAGAACAGTCCTACTATGACTCATCTATGCTATGCAGATGATACTATCTTGTTTTCATCTGGTGATCCTCTTTCTCTAGCTATGATGATGAACAAGTTGGATATTTATGAGAGGATTTCGGGACAGCAAATAAACAAAAGCAAATCTGGATTTATCATCCATCCCAAAGCTAATGATAACTTCAAAAATAATGTAAGAGTTGTTACTGGATTCTCCCATATCAAGCTCCCTTTTACATATCTGGGAAGCCCTATCTTTGTTGGAAGGAAGAAGATTTGTTACTTCAATGACATGGTAGTGAGAGCTACACGCAAAGTAATGGGATGGCACACCAAGACCCTCAGCATCGGAGGCAAAGCAGTGATGATCAAATCTGTTCTATCATCCTTGCCTCTTCACATCCTTTCAGTCATGCAACCTCCTAAGACTACAATTAAGCAAATAGAGATGGTGATGGCAAATTTCTTCTGGGGAGATACTAATGGTAAACACAAGCACCATTGGATCAAATGGAATGAACTATGCTATCCTACTTTGGAGGGTGGAGCAGGATTTAAAAGCATTCAAAGTTTTTGTGATGCCTTTTCTGCCAAGAATTGGTGGAACTTCAGAACGGGGAATTCTCTTCTCAAACAATTCCTGGAAGCTAAATATTGCAAAAGGATGCACCCGGTTGCCAGGAAAAGCAAGCCTGACCAGTCTCAAACTTGGAGAAGGCTCATGAATATTAAAGATAGATGTGAACCTCATATGATTTGGAGTATAGGTGAAGGAAATCTATCCTTTTGGTGGGATAACTGGACAGGGAAAGGTTCCTTGGCCAAATATCTTCATCTTCCTACTAAATCCAAGAAAACCAGAGTTATGGACTTCATGATTGAAGGAGAATGGTACATGAGCAAGCTTAGATCTGAGCTTCCGGTTAACATTGTTGATGAAATCATGAAAATTAAAATTCATAATGGGCAAGTAGACATGATCAATTGGACTGCTGAACCTAATGGCAAGTTCACTTGCAAGTCTGCTAGCAAAGTATTGAGAAATGCTAGAAATACCACCATGACGGCTCAAAAAATCTGGCATCCAAAGATTCCTTTTAAAGTAGCCTTTTTTATGATGAAGCTACTAAAGGGAAGGATCCCTACAGATGAAAAAGTGAGGAAATTTAAGGTGCATGGCCCTTCGATGTGTAATTGTTGCAAGTCTAAAAAGGAGGAGAATATCCAACATCTGTTTGTGGAAGGAGAAATTGCTCATCTATGGAAGAAATTCGGTGACTCTTGTGGAATCAAACTCCACAATGGATCCATCAGAACTATTGCAGTACAATGGTGGCTGGCTAAGACAAAGAACAAAATTCAACAAACCATGTATCAATGCTTACCAATTATCATGTGTTGGGAGATATGGAAGAGCAGATGCACCGCAAGATTTGAAGGGATTAAGGCTACTAAACACATAATTGCAGACCAAGTGATCAGACTGATGATCCTCATCCTCAACAAGCAATTCCCTAGCCTCAATTTCAGAGGTAGCTGGCAAGATCTATGTAGCAAGATTGATAGAGCTAAGCCTATGATAACTACCAAGATCATCAAATGGCAAAAACCACCTGATAACACTCATAAGTTGAATACTGATGGATGCTCAAAAGGGAATCCAGGAGAGGCAGCAGGAGGAGGAATTCTTAGAGATCATCAAGGTAATATGAAAATGGCCTTCTACTCTTACTATGGCAAGTGTAGCAATAACATGGCAGAGGGTCGGGCTATTCTTAATGGGCTTCAGTGGTGTGTTAGTAATAACTATCATGTGGTTATCATAGAATCGGACTCTCTGATGATGGTGAACATGATAAATGGGAAAAACAATACCATGTGGCAAGTTCATGACATTGTTATGCAGATTAGAAAAATCATGGAGAATGGCAATTTTCAGATCCAACACTGCTTCAGAGAAGCAAATGAAGTTGCTGACTTAATAGCAAACATTGGAGTTATGGAGAAACATGAAACCTTCTTCACAGAGACTTTTTCTTTGCCTAGACAAGTGAAAGCTGCTTTCAGGAATGACAGAGAAGGCATCCCTAATTTCAGGATCAGAATAAAAAAAGGGCACTTCAATTTCTTGACATGAGTAGCTGGGTTTATTTCTACTTCCTTACCTTATGGGTACATGCTAGGCACTTAGCTTATGATATATACTTTTATATAGGCAGTCCAAAAAGTTGTAACAATAGCATAGGGCACATTTTGTTCAAGGATGAATTATTTATTCTCATTATCCCTCACAGAGGAAAGGACTATCTTCCCCCTCTTGTACTCTTATTGCAGATGAAATGAACTGGTAGGGGTCTGCCTAACCCCCCACCACTGAGGTGGCTTAATTAAAAAAAAAAAAAATGCAGTAGAATTTGATCTATGCAAAAGAGAATTTCAGAATTAAAAATTCAATTGAATGAAACAGAAAAAGATATAAAGAAAAGTTAAAGTAATAACACAATGCATACCTTCCAAAATTATTTCTGCGTAACTTTTAACATGGTTTACATATCTTGTATCTCGACTCTATTGCTTATTTTAGTACATGAAAACAGAACCATTGGAACTATAAGCGATAAAGGTGATTGGGAAGTTAGGGAAATGGGAAGTAAGAGATATGTGGGTGAGGGGGGTTGGTTTAGGTAAATTTGTTTGGGTCTTTTTCTTCCTTATCCCTTTTTTTTTCTCTTTTAAAATAACAGATATGCTATCTTTTCAACAAATTTTCACCATAAATGTATGTAAAGCTGTGAATTGTGATGACCTAAACATAAGTTTTTTTTTTTATATGTCAATTCAAATGAATAAATAAATAAATTAACACAACCAGTTGTAATAATCCTAGGCCACACTCCCTTTTATTTAAAGAATAAAATATAGTTGTTCTTATTGAAATGTGAATGGTTATTCACCTTAAAACCTCCAAAAAAGAGAGTCCAACGTGCCTTGGATTATGCAGAGTTACCAGTTACTACAATTCAATTTAAAAAAATTCCAGAAATTTAAATCAAATTCTAAATTTTAAAATTCAAAAGTTATATTAATTACAAAGATAGTTAGCTTTGTCCAAATATATAACAATTGCCTTCTATTTGAGATGCCACTTGGACTTTTTAAAATTAGTTAATAGAATTGGTTTTCTGTCCTAAAATTATACATGTGTCAAGATCTAGTTAAGCCACTTATCACAATCCTATGACAAACTATTCTCTTTTTAATAATATATAAATCATTAATATACGTGCTTATATTATTCCTACAAACAAAAAACTTTTTAGAATCGAAAAGAAAAGAAGTTACATGAAACCAACATAAACATAACCAATTAGAACCAAATCTAAGTGGCAAGAGTCTAGTATTAACAAATAAAAAAAAAAAAGTTTATAGAAGTAGCAAGAGTAGTATTAACAAAGTATTTGAGTTTATAGAAGATTTAGGTTTATATCTATGTTTATATTTTTTAAAATTGGGAGGAGAGTTGCGGTTCTAGTTTCTTCCTATTATATAGCATTTCTATATCATTCACGTTCCAAAATTTAATTTGTCAGCTCAAAGTATGTTTTATCATAAATATAAGATTGATTAGAGTATAACAACACTTTTATTTCAAATAAAACTAACAACATCAACATTTTTTTTTCTTTCAATTCAATATATTTTATAGTTCAACTTAAATCTATCAACAAAAATAGTATTATCTAGATATGTAAATAATTTATATTCAAAGAACTTTCAGTATAGGTACATCGTGAACTTTTATCAAGCTTCTGATGTAATTTTCTGTTTTTGGTTTAAGGCATTTGCTTCCATGATACCTGCAACAAAACAACACATACATAAAACTCAAATTATATATGGTGGAAACTTAAGTGAATAAATCTAGACTTCCCTGTTAAAAGATAAGTCTGCCTCATCAATGAAAATGGCAACATATACTGATTTTCATGCTGTAGAATTTGATCTACGTAAAAGAGAATTTCATAATTGAAAATTTAATTGAATGAAACCGAAAAAGATATAAAGAAAAATTGAAGTAATAACACAATACATACCTTCCAAAATTATTTCTGTGTAACTTTTAACATGGTTTACATATCTTGTATCTCGACTCTATTCCTTATTTTAGTACATGAAAACAGAAACAGTAGAACTATAAGCAATAAAGGTGATTGGGAAGTCAGGGAAATGGGAAGTTAGGGATACGTGGGTGAGGGGGTTGGTTTGGGTTAATTTCTTTTGGTCTTTTCTTCCTTATCCTTTTGTTTTTTTGTTTGATTTTTTAAAATAGCAGATGTGCTGTCCTTTCAACATATTTTCACCCTAAAAGTATGTAAAGATGTGAATTGTGATGACCCAAAAGTACTTTTGTTTTTTATTTTTTATATGTCAATTCAAATGAATAAATAAATAAATTAACATAACAACTTGTAATAATCCTAGGCCACACTCCCTTCTATTTAAAGAATAAAATATAGTTGTTCTTATTGAAATGTGAATGGTTATTCACCTGAAAACCTCCAAAAAAGAGAGTCCAACGTGCCTTGGATAATGCACGGTTACCAGTTACCACAATTCAACTTAAAATAATTCCAATGAAATTTAAATCAAATTCAAAATTTATATTAATTACAAGGGTAGTTAGCTCTGTCCAAATATATAACACTTGCCTTCTATTTGAGATGCCACTTGGATTTTTTTAATATTAGTTATTATAATTGGTTTTCTATCCTAAAATTTTACATGTGTCAAGATCTACTTAAGTCACTTGTCACAATCATATGACAAACTATCCTCTTTTTAATAATATATAGATCATTAATATACGTGCTCAGATTATTCCTACAAACAAAAATCTTTTTAAAATCTAAAAAAAAAGAAGTTACATGAAACCAACATAAACATAGCCAAATCTAAGTAGCAAGAGTCTAGTATTAACAAAAAAAAAAAGACTTTATAGAAGTAGCAAGAGTAGTATTAACAAAGTATTTTAGTTTATAGAAGATTTGGGTTTATATCTATGTTTATATATTTAAAATTGGGAGGAGAGCTGCAGTTCTAGTTTCTTCCTATTATATAGCATTTCTATATCATTCACGTTCAAAAATTTAATTTGTCAGCTCAGAGTATGTTTTATCACAAAGATAAGATTGATTAGAGTATAACAACACTTTTATTTCAAATAAAACTAACAACATAAACATTTTTTTTTCTTTCAATTCAATATATTTTATAGTTCAAATTAAATCTATCTACAAAAATAGTATTATCTAGATATGTAAATAATTTATATGCAAAGAACTTTCAGTATAGGTACATCGTGAACTTTTATCTAGCTTCTGATGTAATTTTCTATTTTTAGTTTAAGGTAATTGCTTCCATGATACCTGCAACAAAACAACACATACATAAACTCAAATTATATATGGTGGAAACTTAAGTGAATAAATCTAGACTTCCCTGTTAAAAGATAAGTCTGCCTTATCAATGAAAATGGCAACATATACTGATCTTCATGCTGTAGAATTTGATCTATGCAAAAGAGAATTTCAGAATTGAAAATTCAATTGAATGAAACAGAAAAATATATAAAGAAAAATTGAAGTAATAACACAATACATACCTTCCAAAATTATTTCTGCGTAACTTTTAACATATTTACATATCTTGTATCTCGACTCTATTCCTTATTTTATTTAGTACATGAAAACAAAAACAGTGGAACTATAAGCAATAAAGGTGATTGGGAAGTTTGGGAAATGGGAAGTTAGGGATACGTGGGTGAGGGGGTTGGTTTGGGTTAATTTCTTTTGGTCTTTTCTTTCTTATCCTTTTGTTTTTTTGTTTGATTTTTTAAAATAGCAGATGTTCTGTCCTTTCAACATATTTTCACCCTAAAAGTATGTAAAGATGTGAATTGTGATGACCCGAAGGTACTTTTTATATTTTTTTTATATGTCAATTCAAAGGAATAAATAAATAAATTAACATAACAACTTGTAATAATCCTAGGCCACACTCCCTTCTATTTAAAGAATAAAATATAGTTGTTTTTATTGAAATGTGAATGGCTATTCAGCTGAAAACCTCCAAAAAAGAGAGTCCAACGTGCCTTGGATCATGCACGATTACCAGTTACCACAATTCAATTTAAAATTATTCCAGTGAAATTTAAATCAAATTCAAAATTGTAAAATTGAAAAGTTATATTAATTACGAGGGTAGTTAGCTCTGTCCAAATATATAACACTTGTCTTCTATTTGAGATGCCACTTGGATTTTTTTTCAATATTAGTTGTTAGAATTGGTTTTTTGTCCTAAAATTATACACGTAGTCAAGATCTACTTAAGCCACTTGTCACAATCCTATGACAAACTATTCTCTTTTTAATAACATATAGATCATTAATATATGTGCTGAGATTATTCCTATAAAATTGAAAAAAAAAATGACATGAAACCAACATAAACATAAAATTAGAACCAAAGCTAAGTAGCAAGAGTCTAGTATTAAAAAAAAAAATGTTAGTTTATAGAAGTAGCAAGAGTGTAGTATTAACAAAGTATTTTAGTCTATAGAAGATTTGGATTTATATCTATGTTTATATTTTCTAAATTGGTAGGAGAGCTGTTGTTCTAGTTTCTTCCTATTATATAGCATTTCTCTATCATTCAAGTTCAAAAATTTAATTTGTCAGCTCAAAGTATGTTTTATCACAAAGATAAGATTGATTAGAGCATAACAACACTTTTATTTCAAATCAAACTAACACCATCATTTTATTTTTCTTTCAATTCAATATATTTTATAGTTCAACTTAAATCTATCAACAAAATAGTATTATCTAGATATGTAAATAATTTATATGCAAAGAAGGTTCATTATAGATACATCATGGACTTTTATCTAGCTTCTGATGTAATTTTCTATTTTTTGTTTAAGGTAATTGCTTCCATGATACCTGCAACAAAACAACACAAACATAAAACTCAAATTATATATTGTGGCAGCTTAAGTGAATAAATCTAGACTTCCCTTTTAAAAGATAAGTCTGCCTTATCAATGAAAATGACAACATATACTGATCTTCATGCTATAGAATTTGATCTATGCAAAAGAGAATTTCAGAACTAAAAATTCAATTAAATGAAACAGAAAAAAGATATAAAGAAAAATTAAAGTAATAACATAATACATATCTTCCAAAATTATTTCTGCGTTACTTTTAACATGGTTTACATATCTTGTATCTCGACCCTATTCCTTATTTTAGTACATGAAAACAAAAACAATGGAACTATAAGCAGTAAAGCATATCATTCAAGTCCTTCCAATTATATAGCATTTCTATATCATTCAAGTTCAAAATTTTAATTTGTCAGCTCAAAGTATGTTTTATCACAAAGATAAGATTGATTAGAGCATAACAACACTTTTATTTCAAATCAAACTAACAACATCAACTTTGTTTTCTTTCAATTCAATATACTTTATAGTTCAACTTAAATCTATCAACAAAAATAGTATTATCTAGAACTATAAATAATTTATATGCAAAGAACGTTCAGTATAAGTACATCGTGAACTTTTATCTAACTTCTAATGTAATTTTCTATTTTTGATTTAAGGTAAATGCTTCCGTGATACCTGCAACAAAACAACACATACATAAAACTCAAATTATATATGGTGGCAACTTAAGTGAATAAATCTAGACTTCCCTGTTAAAAGATAAGTCTGCCTTATCAATGAAAATGGCAACATACATTGATCTTCATGCTGTAGAATTTGATCTATGCAAAAGAGAATTTCAGAATTGAAAATTCAATTGAATGAAACAGAAAAACATATAAAGAAAAATTAAAGTAATAACACAATGCATAAATTCCAAAATTATTTCTGCGTAAGGGATACGTGGGTGAGG
The DNA here is from genome assembly GCF_019175385.1 of Lycium barbarum. Lineage (NCBI taxonomy): Eukaryota > Viridiplantae > Streptophyta > Magnoliopsida > Solanales > Solanaceae > Lycium > Lycium barbarum. The sequence continues at coordinate 116,250,029 of NC_083343.1, read as the reverse complement.
GGGTTGGTTTAGGTAAATTTCTTTCGGTCTTTTTCTTCGTTATCCTTTTTTTATTTGTTTATTTTTTTAAAATAACAGATTTGCTATCTTTTCAACAAAACTTCACCATAAATGTATGTAAAGCTGTGAATTGTGATGACCTAAACATAAGTTTTATATTTTTTTATATGTCAATTCAAATGAATAAATAAATAAATTAACATAACCACTTGTAATAATTCTAGGCTACACTCCCTGTTATTTAAAGAATCAAATATAGTTGTTCTTATTGAAATGTGAATAGTTATTCACCTTAAAACCTCCAAAAAAGAGAGTCCAACGTGCCTTGGATTATGCAGAGTTACCAGTTACTACAATTCAATTTAAAAAAATTCCAGAAATTTAAATCAAATTCTAAATTTTAAAATTCAAAAGTTATATTAATTACAAAGATAGTTAGCTTTGTCCAAATATATAACAATTGCCTTCTATTTGAGATGCCACTTGGACTTTTTAAAATTAGTTAATAGAATTGGTTTTCTGTCCTAAAATTATACATGTGTCAAGATCTACTTAAGCCACTTGTCACAATCCTATGACAAACTATCCTCTTTTTAATAATACATAGATCATTAATATACGTGCTTATATTATTCCTACAAACAAAAAACTTTTTAGAATCGAAAAGAAAAGAAGTTACATGAAACCAACATAAACATAACCAATTAGAACCAAATCTAAGTGGCAAGAGTCTAGTATTAACAAACAAAAAAAAAAAAAATAGTTTATAGAAGTAGCAAGAGTAGTATTAACAAAGTATTTGAGTTTATAGAAGATTTAGGTTTATATCTATGTTTATATTTTTTTAAATTGGGAGGAGAGTTGCGGTTCTAGTTTCTTCCTATTATATAGCATTTCTATATTATTCACGTTCCAAAATTTAATTTGTCAGCTCAAAGTATGTTTTATCACAAAGATAAGATTGATTAGAGTATAAAAACACTTTTATTTCAAATAAAACTAACAACATCAACATTTTTTTTTCTTTCAATTCAATATATTTTATAGTTCAACTTAAATCTATCAACAAAAATAGTATTATCTAGATATGTAAATAATTTATATTCAAAGAACTTTCAGTATAGGTACATCGTGAACTTTTATCAAGCTTCTGATGTAATTTTCTGTTTTTGGTTTAAGGTATTTGCTTCCATGATACCTGCAACAAAACAACACATACATAAAACTCAAATTATATATGGTGGAAACTTAAGTGAATAAATCTAGACTTCCCTGTTAAAAGATAAGTCTGCCTCATCAATGAAAATAGCAACATATACTGATTTTCATGCTGTAGAATTTGATCTACGTAAAAGAGAATTTCATAATTGAAAATTCAATTGAATGAAACCGAAAATGATATAAAGAAAAATTGAAGTAATAACACAATACATACCTTCCAAAATTATTTCTGTGTAACTTTTAACATGGTTTACATATCTTGTATCTCGACTCTATTCCTTATTTTAGTACATGAAAACAGAAACAGTAGAACTATAAGCAATAAAGGTGATTGGGAAGTCAGGGAAATGGGAAGTTAGGGATACGTGGGTGAGGGGGTTGGTTTGGGTTAATTTCTTTTGGTCTTTTCTTCCTTATCCTTTTGTTTTTTTGTTTGATTTTTTAAAATAGCAGATGTGCTGTCCTTTCAACATATTTTCACCCTAAAAGTATGTAAAGATGTGAATTGTGATGACCCAAAAGTACTTTTTTTTATTTTTTATATGTCAATTCAAATGAATAAATAAATAAATTAACATAACAACTTGTAATAATCCTAGGCCACACTCCCTTCTATTTAAAGAATAAAATATAGTTGTTCTTATTGAAATGTGAATGGTTATTCACCTGAAAACCTCCAAAAAAGAGAGTCCAACGTGCCTTGGATAATGCACGGTTACCAGTTACCACAATTCAATTTAAAATAATTCCAATGAAATTTAAATCAAATTCAAAATTTTAAAATTGAAAAGTTATATTAATTACAAGGGTTGTTAGCTCTGTGCAAATATATAACACTTGCCTTGTATTTGAGATGCCACTTGGATTTTTTTTAATATTAGTTATTAGAATTGGTTTTTTGTCCTAAAATTATACACGTGTTAAGATCTACTTAAGCCACTTGTCACAATCCTATGGTAAACTATCCACTTTTTAATAATATATAGATCATTAATATACGTGCTCAGATTATTCCTACAAACAAAAAACTTTTTAAAATCGAAAAGAAAAGAAGTTAAATGAAACCAACATAAACATAACCAATTAGAACCAAATCTAAGTAGCAAGAGTCTAGTATTAACAAAGTATTTTAGTTTATAGAAGTAGCAAGAGTAGTATTAACAAAGTATTTTAGTTTATAGAAGATTTGGGTTTATATCTATGTTTATATATTTAAAATTGGGAGGAGAGCTGCAGTTCTAGTTTCTTCCTATTATATAGCATTTCTATATCATTCAAGTTCAAAAATTTAATTTTTCAGTTGAAAGTATGTTTTATCCCAAAGATAAGATTGATTAGAGCATAACAACATTTTTATTTCAAATCAAACTAACAACATCAACTTTTTTTTCTTTCAATTCAATATATTTTATAGTTCAACTTAAATCTATCAACAAAAATAGTATTATCTAGATATGTAAATAATTTATATGCAAAGAACTTTCAGTATAGATACATCGTGAACTTTTATCTAGCTTCTGATGTAATTTTCTATTTTTTTGTTTAAGGTAATTGCTTCCATGATACCTGCAACAAAACAACACATACATAAAACTCAAATTATATATGGTGGCAACTTAAGTGAATAAATCTAGACTTACCTGTTAAAAGATAAGTCTGCCTTATCAATGAAAATGGCAACATACATTGATCTTCATGCTGTAGAATTTGATCTATGCAAAAGAGAATTTCAGAACTAAAAATTCAATTGAATGAAACAGAAAAAGATATAAAGAAAAATTAAAGTAATAACACAATATATACCTTCCAAAATTATTTATGCGTAACTTTTAACATGGTCTACATATTATGTATCTCGACCCTATTCCTTATTTTAGTACATGAAAACAAAAACAGTGAAACTATAAGCGATAAAGGTGATTGGGAAGTTAGGGAAATGAGAAGTTAGGTACACATGGGTGAGGTTGTTGGTTTGGGTTAATTCCTTTTGGTCTTTTTCTTCGTTATCTTTTTTTTTTTTTTTGGTTTTGTTTTTTAAAATAACAGATGTGCAATCCTTTCAGCAAAATTTCATCTTAAATTTATGTAAAGCTGTGAATTGTGATGACCCAAACGTAAGTTTTTATAGTTTTTTATATGTCAATTCAAATGAATAAATAAATAAATTAGCATAATCCTAGGCCACACTCCCTTCTATTTAAAGAATAAAATATAGTTGTCATTATTGAAATGTGAATGAATGGTTATTCACCTGAAAACCTCCAAAAAAGAAAGTACAACGTGCCTTGGATTATGCACGGTTACCAGTTACCACAATTCAATTTAAAATTATTCCAGTGAAATTTAAATCAAATACAAAATTTTAAAATTCAAAAGTTATATTAATTACAAAGGTAGTTAGCTTTGTCCAAATATATCACACTTGCCTTCTAGTTGAGATGCCACTTGGATTTTTTAAAAATTAGATATTAGAGTAGGTTTTTTTCCTAAAATTATACATGTGTCAAGATCTACTTAAGCCACTTGTCACAATCCTGTGGCAAACTATCCTCTTTTTACTAATATAAATATAAATGGTTTGATAACTCAATAGGATTGGTGAACCAACCACAACCTTGAAATATTCATCTCTATATGTTAAATCATAAGCTTTGCACTCTAGTTCTTGACCATTTGTTAGTATAAGTTATTCAATTTTACATTTTTATCGCCGTTAATAATCACAATCACTTCTCAGAGAAAAATACTCGATTAGTGTAATTAGTAGGTGTTTAAGTCTGATAACCATTGATTATAAGTCTTTGTAGGTCTGATAACAGCAATCGCGGTGCCTTGTGCGCAAATGCGCTGTCCAATTTTCCTCCAGGTCTTTATTCTTCCAATTATGTAGCACCAAGAATTATTTTTGCAAAACTTTCTTAAATGGGACAAACTATAAACAGTAGTTTCAAATGATCATATTTGTGAAAATCTTATGAGTGTTTTTGTACTGACTTGATCAACAAATTGGAGTCTACTCCAATTTTGCACAGGAACTATTAATTTTTTTTTTTTTTTTTTTACAACTCGTATTGGATTGGCAGAATTGGTACAATCTATGAAAGAGGTCGATAAGTCTTCATGCTCCTCAAGAAAAACGAAATTGAAAAAAGTTTTCTACCAGTGTATGTTGAGAAGCCATGGCCCTCCCTGCTCAAATTCTCGATATTTTCCAGCAACTTGCTGAAATTAACATTGAAATACAAAATGTGAAAAATTATCTCGAAATATTTGAATAATGTTAAATGGTTTCTAGAGGCATCTTTTCACCGTGAACCCCACCGCTATTGATGACCGAGTGGAAGCTTTTGATGTCATTTTCTGACCCGTAACATCTGTTCTTCCTAATTTTCTTTAACATCTTCGAAAAATTGTGCAATTGAATAGAGTTGCAATCATAGACACCCTGTTATTTGGATACTTGTGCAATCATAGACACCCTATTATTTGGAATTTGTGGACGTTAATGAATTGGCGATAAATCATGTAGGGCTGCAAGGTTAATCTTTTTTGGTCTATTACAGATCCCACAACCTCTTTTGATATTTTTGGCCCAAAAACGTGCCATTTAGGCGCCATCCACATCCCTATGAAAAAACTTGTATCCGTGCTACCACCAAATATGTTACTCACTCCCTTTTTTTGGATGCCAGTGGATTCTTAATCTGATGGTTCATTGAGACCAAGAGATGTTTTTTGTTCAAGTGGTAAATTAATATTCATTTTCATTTACCATATGTTCTCTTCGTTTATCGTTTAAGAAATACTCATATCATTTCAAATTAGGCGTAACATTTTACTTTGATACAATTTTATGGTTGTAGTGGTAAATATTGTCATATCAGCTAGGAAGTTGTTTGTTTGTTTGTTTTTTTTTTTTTTTTTTTTTTGTGATAGAGGTGATTACGATCTGTGTACTATTTTGTAGCGAAAGATATATATGTTTGTCTTTACGCATTTATTTCATGCCACGATTCCGAGCCCTGTAATAAATTTGGAACTGATGATCAAAGACGCTAACATATAAAATTAGGAAAAAAACAATAATGTCATAAAAATGGAAAAGGTTCAAAAATACCTCTGATCTATTTGAAATAAGTCAATTTTGTTCTCCATTACGTTTTGAGCTCAAAAAATGCCCTCGCAGTTACTGTTTTGGTTCAAAAATGCCCTTCAACTAATAAAATAGCTCAAAAATACCCTTCTTACTAACGGATACTCAAACCAAGGGCAAATGAGCCAATTTTGCCCTTGCACTATTCGAAATGAGGCAGTTTTACCTTCCATTTAAAGTTCAGGAGAAGTGCTCTTAATTATAAAGACTTGAGCACAAACTTGTATCGAAGATTAGTATAAGATCACTTTGACTATTCTATATTATAATTCTTATACAATGCAAAATTATGTTTTATATAAATTTGAATTACCAATATTAATTTTTCAACTAAATATTTACTCGATTGTTTCCTTTCAAAATTATTATACCGACCCTCAACTAATATTTACTCGATTGTTTCCTTTAGAAATTATTATACCGACCCTCAACTAATATTTACTCGATTGTTTCCTTTAGAAATTATTATACCGACCCTCAACTGAAACTTGGGATGAGTTAAAGTAACAATAAGCAGTATAACGTTCTAAGGTATAATTGACACTACTAAAACATAGTCAAAAACCAACGGCCAAAACTAACGGCCCCCATCAGTTTTAAAATCGACGCAACACGGTCCGTCGGTTTACATTACGTCGCTTTTCGAAAATCGACGGACAACGTCAGTTTCCTATTTTATTTATTTATTTATTTATTTATTTTCCTTCAATATTTTATATTTAAAAAGAAATAATATAAATTTTATTAAAAATTGACGGATTGCGTCGATTATATATTTAATTTATATATTTTTTTTAAGAAAAACGACGCAGTCCTTCGGTTTTCCGGAAATTATACAGAAATAATTTTCAGAAACCCGACGGACTGCATTGGTTTGTCCGTCGATTTTCTGGAAAAAAAACCAGCAGTAAATTGCTGCATTTTCTGCAGCCACACCAGCACAAAACCAGCTCAAATCCAACACTAAAATCCTTCCAAATCAATTATAAAAGAGCTACAACACATAAAATCACCATAAGTAACAATCAAACACTATCTAAACACATCAAATACGATCTAAAAAGACCATCAAAGTTCAAAATAATCAAATGATTCCACCAAGAGTACCATTAACTAGTTCTACATAGTTTTAACATAAGTCCATAAAGCATAAAACATAAGTCCATTATGAAGTCCAAACTAAGGCATCTCTTCATCCGTTGTTCGGACTACGAATTCACCGTCCTCATCATCTTCTGGTTTAGAGGTCGGGGGAGAAGGGGGCACACCAAATCGTCCACATGCAATTTGGCTTTTAACTTGTGCCTGGAGCGATTCGAGGTTCACTTTCATTGCCCTACTTTCCGCAACTCTTTGTGCCTCGGTCCGAGCTAATTTCTAATTAAGTTGTTCTATTTGTTGTGCCATAGTTGTGACATGAACACCATTAACTAGGGGTGGGCGTTCGGTTTTTCGGTTTGGTTTTATGAAACTTCAGTTTGGCTATCTCGGGTTCAATTTTTTGAAAGTGGACACCGAACACCGAACCCAACTAGTTCGGTTCGGTTCTTTCAGTTTCGATTTTTTAAAGTTCGGTTCGGTTCGGTTTCGGTTTTTTCAATTCGGTTTTTTTTATATGATATTAGAAGCGATTCCCTTGACACTAATTCATATTCTCAAAAGCAATAAAACATAAAACTGATAAATTGAAATCAAAATCAAACAAATAGGATATACAAGAATAGAAAAATATAACCATGATATAGGATTACAAGGTGTTATATACATACCGTAAGAATAATTAAGAAAACACATAAAGGACATACATTAATCCTAAAGACACATCCTAGTTGCCTTCCTTAACGTATTTGATTTTCTCAACTGAAGTAGAAAATTAGGGATCCAAATGCAAAAGAGGGCTTGTTACAATTGGTTTTTTTGGCTTTAAACTTAATGGGCCTGGACTATTTTAATATTTTTGGGTAATGTATTAAATTTCGGTGTGTGTTCGATTTTTCGGTTCGGTTTTATCAAACTTCGGTTCGGATATTTCGGTTTCGATTTTTTGAAGGTGGACACCAAACACCGAACCAAACTAGTTCGGTTCGGTTCGGTTTGGTTCGATTTTCGATATTTATGCCCAGCCCTACCATTAACTCCCTCAGCCTGTCGATAAGACCCTTTACCTCGCAATCCTGACTTAATGAGACTTAAGTTGTTCCTTAGGCCTTGAGCATACGCTCTACTCTTTTGTACTCGGCCTTGAGCATACGCTCTACTCTTTTGTACTCCCCCAACTACTCTACACCAAAATCCTGTCTCTAATACCGGTGGAGGACAACTCGGCTAGCCTTCAGGCTAAGTTTGGTTGTACTGCTCCATTTGTTGCCTAAATTGATTATGTATATTTAAAAATGAAAGTTAGTAAATAACGAATATATCATATTTAGACATATATAATTACTTAAATAGTAAAATTATCACTTACATAAGAATTCTCAGCCCTGTTCTCGGCCCATTTGATCAGATCTGATTCTGACTTCTTCTTTTCTGTGTGGGTCCTTAGGAATAGCTCATCCTGAGTTGAAATTTGTCCCGTCGCCTTATTCTACAAACAAAAAAAAAGTTAAAGATATAATTAATTACTTAATAATGACATAATCAAGATGGTGGCCCTAGCTCTAATGGCTCGAAGACTAAGACCATACTCCCGGTGATGACCTGATCTGTGCGGTGGTGACGTTCCCTTCATAGGTCACCCAGCACGAACCCAGGAGCCTTGCGGGGGCAAGCTCAAAACTAGCTGGAAGTTCTGTGCCAGGTCATAGAAACCGCTGAAGAGTAACTCGCCGGTTCGGCAACAAATTTGAAAGGGAATTGAAGAACGACTGGAACACCACTCGCCTGGAAATATTCTATCTTTGAAAGTGTGTTCCTGAGCTTCGATACTCCTTATCGTTAGTTATCTTGCTTTCTCTCCTATACAGAGACTGGTCTTGAGGTCGAGATTGCATCATCACCCGGAGGGACAGATAAACATATAAGCTGTGACCTTTCTTGGCAAGGTGGTTTACAAGGCCACAATTTAAGATCTTACCGGCTCGTACCCCGACACTTGCATCCTCGAGATTTCACACCCTAATACCGGGGGAGGGGGGAGGGCAAGTGTTCAATGAGGTCTCCCAGAGGACGATTCCAAATAGACTGGGACTGTTAGCAATCGCTGCACTTGCCTGGTCCCCGTTTTGCTGTCATTTGTTTAAAAACCTCGGGAGGATATTATGTACCAATAGGACGATTCGTCCCTCATAATCGCAGAAATGAAATAAAAATCTCCACTTATTTTCGATTATTATTAACAAGGCCTTCCTTGCTTAAATTTATGAAAAGGTTCGGGGAAAAATCAGACTCGGAAGCCATATGGCTCTGCAAATTTCTTCTACTACATAACATGGCTATAGAGCCTCTGAGTGTGAAAGTTCCATGAACCTTTGTGCCATTAAATGGGGTTGAGACATCCTCCCCATCAGTACTGAAAATTGAAGGCCCTCCTTCATTCTGAATTGGATGATGAGATCCCTAATATCTCGAGAGTGTTTCCGGAAGTGACATCCCCGAATTGGGTTAGGAATGATGACCTCAAACACAAAACGCAAAAATATAGGCGTACACCAGTCATCATGCCTCAACTTAAACAAAACACACTCGAGTATTACTATAGTTTCGATAGACGGGCGTAGTGGTCACGCCTCAACGGTTAAGTGCAAAATAAAAAGCCAACAGGTCATTTTACGATCACAATTGTTGCAAAAACAAAGCTTATATAAAATCATAGAAGTTAAGACTGAAAAGAGCAAACTTGTGATCGTCATTAAACGGGGAGCAAAAAAAGCTTATATACAAAAATGCTTAAGGGCACGCAGGCCTAAAAAATTCCAAAAGAATGAAGCACGAGAGTTCAAAACTAAAAATTAAAAAAGGGACACAGGCCCTAAAGTATCCACTAAGAAACAACGTGAAGTATCCACTAAGAAACAACCTAAAAATCCGCAACAACGACAGGTAGTTATCTTCCAAAGGGATGCCAGATAAAGCCTCCGAACCAACGTCTAGTGGCTCAAGACTTACAAAGCTAAGGCACTCCATCATGAAAATTATTCATATCCGCCACAGCTGCGCCCAAATCCACCTTTGTATCTATCAGAGGGGAAGAAAGCTGCGCCTAAATCCACCTCCGCATCTATCAGAGTCGAAGAAACATCAATCCTTCCCTCCTCGATGCCTTGTAAAACATTGTGCCGGGTCTAGAGGACGGCATGATTCAGAAGCAGGGAGGCTCTCTGTCGGTCGGCCTTTCGATTTTGAGCGGATACTCACGAGCGTTGTTCCATTGCTCTGATAGAGGGCTGCGAATGGGATCGTGAAGGCAGTCGGTACATATCATCACAAACCATTTGGACCATGCCCGGTCGTGCCTCAGCACTAGTAATGAGGCCTCGAAAACTGTCGAAGTGACCCCTATCTGCTCTCGTATGCTTGCAAGATAAGGTCAAAAGATTTAAATGAAGATGTGGACGATGAAAACATTGCGAAAGATGAGGTTTAGAAGGTAACAATGCTAGGCTTGCACAAAGGTGATGAGTGAGAATAAATATGGGAAATGTGGGTGTGATCACCAGCTTAAATAACCAGTGAAAGTAATCATTAGCCTCGGGGAACGAAGTGGCGTTCCGAGTCAGTCAAGCGTCAATCGGCATCTCTAAAAGAGTGCCATCGAATAAGTCACTGGATGCATTAAATGCCAACCTGACGAAACATCTGATCAAGGGAAAAGATGTAATGCCTCGATTCCCATGAAAATTTTGAGGAAAGAGCGAACTGTTCCACTTCCCAGGCTCATGAAATGAAGGGCCCAAAAAGTGGGGGACTATCTATATTGGGTAAAAGATGACACCAGGTGAGTTGGCATATCCAGAGACCACAACGACTCGGGCACATATTATAGCTGTCTCCCTTTTTTTTTTTTTTGAAATCCCGTCTCATCCACCCACTCCAGTCAGAGCGCCATAATGCACGTGGGCATGATGACATCCGCATAGTCTTGTCATCATGACTTGTAGGGTAGGATAGCCTAGTGTGGGTCTTTATATACAAAAGGCTGAGGATAAAAGAGGGTCAGGCAAGACTTGGGACTTCCCCCACCACTTTGTAATACTGTCACTAGATTATTAATGGAGAGATTCATGGAAGATAGTCCGGGGGCATTCTTTAGGTCAATTTATGTTATTCTTATTCCTTATTCGTTGTGTTTATACTTGTCATTACTCCGAAATGGACTCACAGATAAGAGTTCTCGGGATCGGATACGACTCACTTGTCATCTAACCCTTAGAAGAAAAAAAAAAATCTCTAACTGATTTTTTGGTCAAACCCGATTTCACTAGAAAACGTTTTCTACCAGTGAATATCGAGAAGCCACGATCGTCCTGCTCTAATTCTCGACATTACCCAGCGACTTGCTGAAATTAACATTAGAATACAAAATATTTGAAATTATCTTCAATACTCAAATAATGTTAAATGGTTTCCTGACGCATCTTCACTCCATGAACCTGCCTGCTATTGAAGCCCGAATGGAGGGTTTGGATGTCGTGTTTTAAGCCGTAACATCCGTTCTTCCTATTTTTTCTTGTTATCTTTAAACAATTGTGCAATTGAATAGACTATGATTAAACTGAAAGGGATAGTTGTACAATTATAGAGTACTTAACAAGACTTTATTTCCAATTTATTAGCTATTTACTTTCTGACTAGTTTAACTATATATAAACATGTAAGTGAACAATTCTGAGATGTAGCAAAGCATTTCAGTCAAACTTCTCTATAATGACAGCGTTTGTTCGAAAATGTCGTAGCTACCATAGTGAGGTGTTGTTATATATGTATACTTTCATTTGATGTTTAGATCTCATTTAGCTGTTATAAATAAAAGAACGCAAAAACTTATTTTCTGTAAGTTTTATAACTAGTTGTACCGTACCGATAAATAATTAAAATCTAAGGACCATATGCATTTAAAATTAATTAAAAATTTAAATATTTCAAGTTTGACGTAAGAATTCTACAATTATAGGTTGTTAAGTAAATTCTAGTCTCTTAGTGGTAATATAACACTTGAATTAGATTTTTGTTCAAACTTTCAGCAAAAAGGAATTCAATAGCTTTTCCCTTGATGATTATCGTAAATATTTTCATATTTTATTTTTATACATAATATATTTCTTACAAAATTTATTGCACAATATTTGAGTATGACTGTTATAGAGATGTAATTAAAGAGTATACCACTATAATGAATGTCACTGTTGTTATAGGTATAATGTGGTTATAAAGAAGTTAAATATGACATGAAAAATCAGTTCCGAAGAAAATCAGGCCGTTATACTGAAATGCTATTATAACGAATGACAATTATAGAGAGATTTGACTGTACCATACAATTTAAAAGGAATCTTAGTAATAGTAGAGAGGAGTCTTAATAATTTTCAGATCCGTCTGATTTATCATCATTTTACGGTCCAAATGAAGAAGTACTCATACTTGCGCGGAATTTTATATTATTGGATTTATATAGGTTTACTGTTTTATGTGAAAACCTGGTTGTGCAAAATAATTGACCGTATCTGAGATTATTCATTGAAATTGCCATATAAATATCATTGTTAATATAGAAATTGCATGGTTTAGTTTATTGTATTTTTCTTGGTAAAATCTCTTGTTTTTGTAATGGATCTATATTTCTCAACGTCATCAAACCTGTTAACCACTAACTTGAGAGGAATTTAAACTTTAGAATATCGCATATTCGTAGAAGAAAAAACGCATTAATATAATGTTCTAGTATCATCATTTACTTTATTTTATTTAAGGAGACGCCGGCTTGATAGTTAAAATATATATATATAGCTTGATGTTGAGAAATTTTAGTCTTTTATTAATGACCGTGCATTTGGTTTGCCCAAATGTATCCGTGCTACCACCAAATATGTTACTCGGATGCCAGCGGATTCGATGTTAATCTGATGGTTCATTGAGACCAAGAGATGATTTATGTTCAAGTGAAAATTACGTAATATTCGTTTTCATTTAATATATGTTTCTTCGCAAACTAGGTGTGCCATTTACTTTGCTACACTTTTTATGGTTGTAGTGGTAAATAATTTGTCGTATCAGATCAAAAGAATTAGTCGTTTGTGATAGAAGTGATTATGATCTGTGTACTATTTTGCAGCGAAAGTTATATATTTGTCTTTGGGTGAATTTTCACCCTCCAATTTTGAATTAAAGATCAAACTCCTTCCTTAACTATGAACGATAATCATTCTCCTCCCTTTCTCTTATGCAATGTCTATTTTACTCTTGACATTTTTACTCCTTCATCTATGTAATATCTTTTATATATATATATATATATATATATATATATATATATATATATATATATATATATATATATATATATATTTTTTTTTTTTTTTTAAAAAAATAAACTATTTTATTACATAGGGAGTAGGGGAAGGGGAAATGGGAGAGGAGATTACACTATAGGGATTTGAACCCTCACCAACAAAGTGAAAGTTCAGGTAACCAACCAACTGAGCTACTAGATCCCTACTAAAATTTATTATTTTAAACTAGGTATGTATAGGTATTTTTTTTATTATTGAAATTCATGTTACAAGTAGAATAATCCTTTTATGAATTTATCACAAAATCTAACGTTATTTTTTATGCTTGATGTTTTAATATTGTATGGATTAAGTATATATTATGTATGTACATGCATGAGCCCGCACGCACACACATATTACCTATTATTTTATATATATATATATATATATATATATATATATATATATATATATATATATATATGTATACTTAAGTTTTACTTCTCTGTTATTCTCTGTTGTCAATATGCAAACGAGTTTTGGTTGTCATTATTGGAATATTTTAATTTATAATTTAAAATTCATTTATAATATAAATAGATAATCTTTTAGGAATTTGTATAGAACATACTTGTATTTTTATTAATTATCTTGTATTACCTGCATTGAAATATATTTATAAAGTTATCATTGCCTGTTATTTATATTTGTATAAATAGATATCAGAATTTTGATTATGATTAATAAAAAAAATCTTATTCTTCTCATTTATTTCATTATAGAATGACATTAAATTATAGAGTTAACTAGTATTTCTCACTTTTTTTTTCTATCTCGAAAATAATATTTAATTTCTTAAAAGAAAATTTGTTACATAGATTAAAGAGATAAAAAAAATCATGATTTTAAAAAAGAAAAAGAAAGACAAGTTGATAATGTAAGGGTAGAATAGGAATTTAAGAAAGTCAATTAGGATAAAGGGGGAAGAATGACTATTGTTCAAAATTGAGAGGGGAGTTTGATTTTTAAAGCAAAATTGGGAGCCATTTGTCTTTACGCATTTATTTCGTGCCACTATTTCAATTTAATAAATTTAGAACTTATAATCAAAGACGCTAACACATAAAATTAGGAAAAAGACAATAATGTCATCAAAACGCGTTGTACACATAGGAAGAGAAATCATGGCAAATCTTCTCTATAAATTCAAGGTTAGTAAGAAAGAATAAAGCATCCAAAACAATTTGAAGTTCGTATTTCAAACCCAATTAGAAACCAAAAAAGCAACGATGAAGATCATGTTGCTCTTGTTTTCCCTAGCATTCCTTTTTAGCTTAACAACTTCCACAAATGATGCTCCAAACCAGCTATCGAGTGTTGTCCGCGATACAGATGGTCGTCCCCTCAAGAGCAATACTAGGTACTCCATTCATGCAGCTTGTTGGGGAGAAGGCGGCGGAGGTCTACTGCTTTTTAATCTTGGAGATCAAGAACAAGATCGTTGTCCCACATCGGTGGTGCAAACCCTTACTGACACCTACAATGGTCTTGGAGCCTACATCAAGCCTAAAGATAGCAAACAAGACAAGATTCAGGAATCCTCCCCGGTAAACATCAAGTTCAATCCTCGTGGTTCTTTATGTGATGACTGGACTGTGTTGAAGGTCGACAGCTACCCTGAACCCGCGGATAAGTACACCATAAGCACAGGTGCAAAGTTGGGAAATCCCCTTGACCAGAACAGCTGGTTTCAGATTAAGTCTCTTGGTGGCTCGGCCTACAAGCTAGTCTTCTGTCCCCATGACGAGGAGAATTGCAAGGATGTTGGCCTCGTCGATCAACGTGGATATAGGCGTTTGGCTATTACAGAGGATGCCTGGCCCTTTGTGTTCATAAAGGAGGCCAGTAAATATGGAAAGGCCCTTTCCGACGAATAACCACTTCGCATATGCTTTATAAAAACTAAATAGTGCAAAATATGTAATGCAAGGCCTGAGTCCCCTGCATGTCGTGTTTTTCGGGATGTAAGAATAAATAATGTAACTCAGGCCTAATAAGTACGTGCCCTATGTATGCTTATTAATTCCCTGGAATACTAATATTGCACTATTAATTTTATTATTATATCTTTGCTGCTTATTTTTTACGCTTCGATCTCCATAAACGCTACAAAATAAAAAGGAAAAACATTTATATAACTTTAACGTCAATATATGTACTGCGATCGCACATGATCTTAACGAAATTTTCAGGCTTTCCGAGATCAGGAGTTGTAACAATGATGCATGTAGTTGCCTCCTCGACTTAGACGCACACAACAAGCTTTGTAAGGCCTATTATTCGAACTTAGTTCTCCAACTTTAATATGTAATGCAAGGCCTGAGTCCCCTGCATGTCGTGTTTTTCGGGATGTAAGAATAAATAATGTAACTCAGGCCTAATAAGTACGTGCCCTATGTATGCTTATTAATTCCCTGGAATACTAATATTGCACTATTAATTTTATTATTATATCTTTGCTGTTTATTTTTTACACTTCGATCTCCATAAACCCTACAAAATAAAAAGGAAAAACATTTATATAACTTTAACGTCAATATATGTACTGCAGTTGCACATGATCTTAACGAAATTTTCAGGCTTTCCGAGATCAGGAGTTGTAACAATGGTGCCTGTAGTTGCCTCCTCGACTTAGACGCACACAACAAGCTTAGTAAGGCCTATTATTTGAACTTAGTTCTCCAACTTTAACCCATTTCAAACCAACCCACCAACACACTATTTCGATCGAGATGTCTTGAAGTTGGGCTATCAATAATTCTTTAAAAGTCAACTGAACCAAACAGTATCAAATCGTTTTGAGTTTAACTAATATCCACCGACAGCGTAAAAAAATTTTTACACTAGGTAATTTGATCGGCAATAACCTGTTACCAATTTTTACCGTTCTAACTTTCAGTTTTTCTATTATTTTCTTGTTTTTTATTTTTTAAACCGTACTCCTTCCGTAATCCTCTTTCTCTTCTATTCGAACTCTTCTGTATTTGCGTCTATCCTATCCCCTCTCTCCCAATTTTTCATCTATTACTTCATATCTAACCCGTTAAAATATTCAAACTTAACCCTTCCAATTAAAAGTATGTTCTTATAATAGCGACAAATTAGAATCTGTAGTTAAATGTTGTAAGTTGACTATATTTAATTGTGACCTTAGTTTTTGTCACTATAATATAAATAATGAGTGACAAATAATTTATTGTCTCTAATCAACCTGCGACTTAGTGACAAAAAGTTTTGTCACAAAATATGCAACGTTTTAAATAGTGATGACTTCTAATTTGTTGTTGAATAAATTCCACTATTTGCGATGAAAAAAATTCATAGCTAAATAGAAATGATCTTTGGCTACGACTGTTTATGGCGTGACAAGTGACAAATACTTTTCCAAGTGCTCTTCATAGGAACCAGAAAGACGAAACCATAGAATAATGTGGTAACGACAGGGGCGGCTCAATAAAATTTGTGGCCTAAAGACAAATCTTAATTAGAGACCTTAAACTTAATTTTTAACAAAATTCATATATACTTTTATTTGAATTTAGTCTTCTAATTTTTTAGATAGAAAGTCATTAATTATTTTAATCAAATAATTAATTAAAATCAATGACAATATATTCAGTACACTTAATATATCTTTATTTGAGAAGTTTTTGATATTAGGTAAGACGTTATGAAATTTAATTTTAAAATATTGGTTCTATTAAGTTAACAATATACAAAATTGTACTATAAACAAATTGTGTAGATCAACTATTCGCTGATATTATACAAACAAATACTTTGATTCTATAATCTCAAAGGACTTACTCTCTGACTTATGAATAAATCAAATGTAACAAAGAAAAAATAATTGTTAAAAAAAATTGAAACTAGAAATTGAACTCATTTTAAACAGGATAAATGAATTGATGTATGAGGAGGAGTGAAAAAAAAAGAGAAGTAAATGCACTAATTAATAAAAGATAAAAAATTATTTTAATTTTCTCACTTACTCAAAAAATTTAAACCAAATGCAAAAAAAAAAAAAAAAAAAAAAACTTAAAATTTAAAACCTTCTAATAAAATAGATAAATATAAAATTTTGGGGCCTAAAGCTAAAGCTTTAGCGGCTTTATGTTTTGGCTGACCCTGGGTAACGACATCTACATTCTATGATAAGGCAAGTGTTAATGCAAACATAAAGCATAATGTGAAGCGAGGTTGTGATTCCACAAAGAGAAATTATTTGAAGATAACATGGACTTGCAAGCCTATACTTGGTTAAGGTGTTTAATGTTTTATGTATCTTTAATTAAATATTTACCACGAATGTGAAAATCGAAATATATCAGAAAACACTGATGAAAGAAATTAACCAACTATGATTTCAAATAATTATGATAAAGGCACTATAGTAGTCAATAATTGTACACACCGAAGCGTGATTTTAATCTTTTCAGCGTCGGTGGATTCTCAAGATGTCACGCCCCAAACCCGACCCTGAATATAACAAGCATCCGATGCTGTGGATAACACCGGAAGCACCTTATGAATCAAAATGCATCATGTTCCTTTTTAATAATCCTTCGTCAATTACTTCAACAAGTTATCCATAGCAAGTTAACTGATAATCACCATTATAAAATGACATCAGCAGAAGTGTAATATAAATTCATCATCAAGAAACATAGCAATACTCAATGAGTCAACAATGACTTCAACGACTATCCACCATAATAACGTCTATCTATGAAGCTTCTAAGATAATGAAATAAATGTCTAACTCATCGTGATGCAACCCGGAAACTAAAATACGTAAGATAAAGATACAATGGTGCCCTACGAACAATCATGTGGGCCCACCGAATAGTCTCAAAAGCAGCAAGTTCTCATAAGTCGCACGTGTCTAGTGAACCTGCTCTTATGTGTTACCTAACACACCATAAAAAACAATAATGGTATGCATGAGTACCCAATGCCGGAGTACTGGATACTCAGGGAATGTCTAAGGGGAAATAGTTAATAAAACCAAAGTAAGGTAGTAAAAGCAATAAAACAATATCAAAAGAACGGTTCAAACTCCAAAGAATAAGTAAGCAATAAACTAGGGAAATCACCAATAAGAGTCAACATACAAGAAGATATCAAATTTCACAACACATTTGAAACTTCAGTCATCCCATAACGGGCAAAACGTGTTCATTGGAAGAGTTTAATTCATTTAAGGTTCGATGTGGGCTTGACCCTATACGCGCATGACCTTTTTCAATTGTCATCTTTTAGTTCGAAAACAAGTTCAACAAAGAACAATCACCAACCTATGGTTTTAACTTACACAAACAATCAAGGAAGGATTCTCAAATACAAACATGCTTTCACAATATAAACGTACTTCAAAAGTAGACATACTTGAAAAGACGATTTTTTAAATATAGAAATACCTCAAATCCCACTCAAACGTAATTCCCAAGGTTTTACAATTACACTATAATGGTTTTAGATGAGAAAGATTAGAGCTTTAATCTAATTCTACCCATATACCCCCTTCATAAAAAAAAAAACTTGGGTTTTCATGTCTAGAACGTGTTCTTGAACACTTCATGAATCATTCATGGATTCTAATCCCATAGGATAACTTACACTAGTCTAAACCATTTCAATAAAAAAATTCAAGTATTATACCTTTTTGAAGGAATCGCATATGCCCCCAAGCGTCCCTTCTTCCTCTCTTTCTTGGGTTTCAAGAATCTAGGGTTTTCTGAAAATAAATTAGTGCTAATTCTTGTTTCGTTGATATAGTTTAATCATAAGATGATTAGAAACTCACCTTGTAAGGTTTGGAGAAGTTATATGGTCTTTTATCCTCAAAAAGTCGACCAAGAGTGAAGTGGGTTTGGAAATTTCAAGAAAATCATGTTCTTATACAAAACTTTCTGGTTGAGTATGCGACAATGTGTATGCGGTCGCATCTCCAGTTTGCGGCCGCATGCGGGCCACAGTATGAATGAAAATTCGCTCTAGAAACTTTCAAAATTTGGCCAATATGCGACGTCGCATCCTGAATTTGCGACATCGAATTCTGAGTTTGCGGTCGCATCTCAGCTGGCGTCCCAGACAGGCTTCAGTAAAACGGGCATAACTATTTGCTCACAACTCCGTTTAAGCTCCACCTTATATCGTTGGAAATGTATTTCAAAGATCTGAAACTTCTACTCAAGGAAGTATTCCTAAATGCTCAACGGATTTTCACAAAATTGGCCTACAAATCAGACCTACCAAAACTTAAATGAGTTTGAGAACTCTTACGAACTTTACTACTTGGTCTTGATTTTAAATCAACTATTTCCATCTAAACTTATCTTGATAGGACTTCATATGCCTAACATGTCACATTACTTCTCATTTAATACATTCACACCTAACTAGGATTTACGGAGTGTTACATTATCCCCCCCCCCCCCCCCCCTCAAGATCATTCGTTCCCGAATGAAAGTCATAGCTTAAGATATTCACTAAGCCTCAAGCTATATCAAACAAACTCAGTCAATACTCTAACAATAACCATATGGTCCTCATAGGGAACTCCTTACAACTACTCCAAACAAGCCTATGCATGAAATGTGGTATTTACACTTTTAGCCTCAACCATCACAAACATTTGACAATCAGAAGATTCAACACATACCTGGAATAGGGAACAAGTGAGGGTATCTCTTCTTCATGTCCTCATGCACTTCCCAAGTCGCTTCTTCGATATTATGGTTTCGCCACAGGACTTTAACTGAAGTTATATCTTTTGTTCTCAACCTCCTAACTTGTCGATCCAAGATCTGTACCGGTTCTTCTTCATAAGACAACCCTTTATTGATTTCAATCTCATCATGAGTCAAGACATGATAAGGATCAGGTTTATACAACCTCAACATCGAAATGTGAAACACAGGATGCACCATGGCCATCTCAGATGGTAACTTCAACTCATAAGCCACTTTCCCAATTCTCCTAACAATCTCATAAAGGCCATCGAAACGAGGACTAAGCTTGCCTTTTCTACCAAATCGCATTAATCCCTTCATCAGTGACACTTTCAAGAATACCTTGTCACCAATATAAAACTCTAGCTCACAACGCCTCATGTCCGTATAAGACTTTTGTCGACTCTAAGCTGTCTTGATTCAGTGCACAATGAGGTTCACCTTCTCGATTGCTTCGTGAACTGAGTCGAGACCCAACAACTGTGATTCGGTTGGTTCAAACGACCCAATTGGAGATCTACAATGCCTCTTATATAGTGCTTCATACAGAGCTATCTGAATACTCGCTTGGTAACTATTATTGTAAGAAAACTCCACAAGAAGTAGATGTTCATCCTAATTACCTCCAAAATCAATTGCCCAAGCCCATAACATGTCTTCTAGAGTTTGTATAGTTCTTTCTGCCTGTCCGTCTATCTAAGGATGAAAGGTAGTGCTCAAGTTCACTCGAGTTCCCAAAACCTTCTTGGAATGACTTCCAGAAATGTGCAGTGGATTGAGTATCTCTGTCAAATATTATAGATGTCGGAATCCCATGTAATCTAATGATTCAAATACAACTTGGCGTAATGTGCCGTAGTATCTGCTGTCTTCATAGGAAGGAAATGTGCAGATTTGGTGAGTCTATCCACGATCACCCAAATAGAATCGAACTTGGTCTTTGTGCGGGGTAAACCCACGAAAAAATTCATATTAATTATTTCCCACTTCCATTGGGGAATCTCAATGTTTTGAGCCAATCCACTAGGCCTTTGGTGTTCGGCCTTCGCCTGCTGACAGTTCAAACACTTAGTGACAAAGTTAGAGATATCTACCTTCATACTCTTCCACCAATAGTGATGTTTTTTTTTATATAAATCTTGGTGGATCCCGGATGCACAGAATAGTTGGAACGATGAGCTTCCACCATCAATTCTTGTCGGAGGCCATCAAAATTAGGGACACATAAGCGTCCTTGCAATCACAGAACGTCGTTATCAGCACCAACGATGAATAAAGTGTACTCACCATTTTCCACCCCGCCTGGCAGCTTCACCAAAAGTCCATCTTCATATTGCTTGGACTTAATTCTCTCCACAATATCGGATCGCACTTGCATAATTCCCACTCACTCCCCATTTTCATTTTCATCAAGTCGAACCCCAAGACTAACAAGTTTTTGAATTTCCTTTCCCATCGGCATATCCTGAGCACGCAGATATGCTAACATGCCTATAGATTTCAGCTCAAAGCATCAGTAACAACAATCACTTTACCAGGGTGATACAAGATATTCAAGTCGTAATCTTCAAAAACTCTAACCATCTTCTCTGTATGAGATTCAATTCTCACTGCTTGAAGATGTATTGCAAGCTCTTGTGATCAGTGAAGAAATCACAGTGCTCACTACATAAGTAATGACGCCAAATCTTTACAGTAAAAATCATAGCAGCCAATTCTAAATCATGAGTTGGATAATTCTTTTCATGCTTCTTCAACTGTCGCGAAGCATAGGGGATCACCTTACTATTCTGCATCAACACACAACCTAAACCAATCTTGGAATTATTACAATAAACTACATAGCCACCAGACCCTGAAGGTAAAGTCAAAACAGGAGCCGAAGTCAATCTCACCTTAAGCTCTTGAAAGCTCTTTTCACAGGCTTCAGACTACTGAAACTTAGCAGTCTTCAGAGTCAATTTCGTCAATAATGAGGCTATCAATGAGAAACCCTCCACAAACTTCTGATAGTAACTTGCCAAACCCAAAAAGCTACGAATATTCGTCGCACTCGTGGGTTTCGGCCAGTCTTTGATTGCCGAAATTTTATGAGGGTCAACCTTAATACCTTCGCTAGACACCACGTGGCCTAAGAAAGCCACTGAGTTAAGCCAGAACTCACACTTAGAAAATTTTACATAAAGCTTATTCTCCTCAAACATTGTTAAGGTTATTCTCAAGTGATCTGCATGTTCCTCATGGCTCTTCGAATACACCAAAATATCATTAATTAAGACAATAATGAAACGATCAAGAAAAGGTTTGAACACGAATTCATCAGATCCATAAATGCAGCAGGTGCATTAGTCAGACCAAAAGACATCACAAAAAATTCAAAGTGTCCATAACAAGTACGAAAAGCTATTTTTGGAATATCCTGCTCTTTTATTTTCAGTTGATGATACCCAGGCCTCAAGTCAATCTTTGAAATGAATTTAACACCCTGAATTTGGTCGAACAGATCATCTATCCTAGGCAAAAGATACTTATTCTTAATGGCCAACTTATTAAGCTGACGATAATCAACACACATTCTAAGAGATCCATCTTTCTTTCTAACAAACAGGACCGGAGCACCCTAAGGTGAGGTACTTAGTCTAACAAAACCTTTATCGAACAAGTCCTTCAATTGATTTTTCAATTCTCGTAGCTCCGCCGGAGCCATATGATACGGTGGAATAGAGATCGGTTGAGTATCGGGAATCACATCAATCCCAAAATCAATAACTCTATCCGGTGGGATACCCGGAAGATCTTCTGGAAACACTTTGGGATATTCATTAACTATAGGGACAGATGCGAATTTGGGTACTACGGCTTGAGTGTTGTTGACAACAACTAGATGATAAATGCACCCTTTCGAGATCAGCTTATGAGCCTTAAGATAAGAAATAAACCTACCTCAAGGCTTAGAAATTTCACCTTTCCACACAATAACTGGTTCATTAGGAAATTCAAAACGAACTAACTTGTGCCGGCAATCCAAGTTTGCATAACACGCGGACAACCAATCCATATCAAAATCTACTATCTCTAGCCTATATAAGTCAGTTATAGTCTCACGACCTTTAATTACAACTACACAGTTTCTATAAACTCTAGAAGTGATATGGGGAACACCAGCAGGGGTATCCACAGAGAAAGGTTCTAACAATAGTTCGGGCTCTACCCCAAAATCAAGAGAAAAACATGGTGTCACATAAGAGAGATTTGAGCTCGAATCAATTAATGAATACCCATCAAAAGAGCAAATAGTGAGAATACTTGTGACCATAGCATCTAAGGCTTTAGCTACCTCTTTACGAGTCAAGCCATATAGTCGTGCTTGTCCCACATTAGCAGTGTTAGAAAAGGCTTTATCTTTTCCGTTACCCCGAGCATTAGGAGCGTTATTAGCATTATCAGCAGGTTGATTTTTAGCATTAGCAGGAGCAGATGAATTATTTCTCTGGCCAGAAGAGTTAGCCATTTCACGAAGCCACTTCCTACAATCCTTCTTGATATGACCCTTTATTCCACAATAGTAACAAATACGATCCTTCCAACCGGATGAATGTTGGCTATTACACTGCTAGAATCTACTCTAATTATTATTTCTCTAACCCTGTCTAGCAGACAGAACACTAGCACTGGAATAAGCGCCAAACTGAGCAGGTGCAGATTCTTTGCCCTCTATTATACGAACCACTAAAACCACCATCAGATCAGGCCTTCTTATTTTGTTCCCTCTCTAACCTCTCTTCACCCTTCCAATTCTCTTGTTGTTCGGCGAACCCAACCAAGGATAAAAATGTACAAGTAGGAGACATAGCAGCACACGCAGAATTAATACGTTGCACCAAACCACACACAAATTGGCTCAATTTATGTTTTTCAATTGGAATCACAAATATTACATCCCTTGCCAGACGAGTAAACTTTAAACTATAGTCACGAACAGACATAGTGCCCTGCTCAAGCTTCTCAAATTTAGTAGCCATAGCAAACCACTTCTCGCTAGACAAGAATCTCCCCATAAATGCTTCCTCGAACTCAACCCAAGTAGGAGCCGGAGCATTACTACACCGCTCTGCCTCCCATAATTCAAACCAAGCATGAGCAGCATCTTTCAGCTGGTAGGCCGTGAATTCCATGGCTTCAGAACCATGGGCACTCATTCCTTGCAGAGCCTTGAAAGTGCCATCCATAAAGTATTGAGGATCATCATCTTCCCACGAACCAAAGAACTTGGGCAGATTCAGCCCCAAAAAATGCTTAAGTCTTCCTCCACCACCAAGTGTTGGATCTGCAGCCTCACGTTGTTGTTGGGCTAGGAGAAGGGTGGTAAGCATCTGGATAGCATTCTGCAACGATCCATTATCAGCTACGCCTATAGCCTAAGCAGGTGGTGCTGGCGGTAGTGCTTGGTTTTTCATTGTTGTTCTCAACCTCAACATTGGCCTCAATAGTGGTGCGGTTAGTGACATTAGCGGCTCGCCCGCCAGATGTTGAATCAGAAGCACCATTGCTTCCTTGATTAGTAGCTCCAGCACGAGTTATAACCATTTCTGCGAGGCACGAATTAACGAACACGTCAGAACGATCATAACGGAAGTTCAAGCTCTATAGCACAATCTGGAATAAAGAAGAATGAGAAACACTTGAAAATGCCCTGGAAGTCTTTCGATCATACAGGTGATTAGGCTCCACAAGGAAGACTCCACTAGACACAGCTCTGTTGACAGCTAATTTTTGACCTCTCATAATTTATTTTTATTGCTCAAAGTACTTGAATATTAAATGGGCATATATGTTTTGAAAATCAAGATGGTTTTATAAACTATGCATATAATATTTTACCTTTATGGTTTGGTAAACTAATTTCTGTTGGAAATTATTTTACAGCAATTAATGATGCATTTTACTAATTTCAACCAGGAAATAGGGTAAAATAACTATTTATTTAATTGTTCAAATTATCAGAAATTAATCAGCAAATATTTACGCCATTTTAATTCAAGGAAATTGATTGATTGAAATAAATAATCATTTTTGCCCCCAAAATTTTAATTTCTGCATACTCTATTTTATATGGACAATTATCAAATTAATTATAATTTAGATAATTAATTATGGTTATATTTGTAAATTACTTAGTATCTGTCTAATTATGGCTGTAATTGAAATAATCAATTAGTTAGTCAAATAGGACCTTAATTGAAATAACAAAATTCATGTTTTAATTCAATTAAGGCCATACTTTTAAATCCAATACATTTTTGTGAAAATCAGTTGTGTTTTTAAATTAATTGATTGTTTAATTTTAATTAAAATATATCAATCCCTTTATTTTATTTTATTTACCTACTCATCAGTTTGCATTTTTGTCCCTTATATATATATATATATATATCATGTGTGTGTGTGTGTGTGTGTGTGCAAGGTCAGGCCACTTTTTTTTTTATGGACCGAGTCTGGCCCAACAAGACCAGACCCTGCCCAGCTATCAATTAAAGAGGGAAAAGCCCTTTCCTTTTTCATTTCTCAGCCAAACAGGCCCATCTCCTCCTCTCCCCTCCCCTCCCCTTTCTCTTCATAACCCTAGCGCCTCCATGGAGGCGGTGGACCCGCGACTGCGTCACCTTTTCATTTGTGGCAAGATTTCAGACGTACTATGCTTTATCAAGTCTGGTATGGCCGTTTTGAGTAATGCATTTAATGTTTTGCATATTTGCAATCACATGTTGTCCAAACACGGTATATTTCACCTTTTTTGTTTAGTTTTTAGTCAATCCAATTGTAAAAACTCTGTGAATATTTAATTACTTTTGGTTGTTTGTGAATTTGAATCTTGGGTTGCTATTAGTTCATGAGGAATTGATAAGATCGATATTTTAGGGATCAAATCTGACCTTTCATCTGTGTATTCACTTTCTTAGCCATTGATTTGATTTATGATGGCTTGTTATTGTTAAAATCTGAAGAGTTCCACATCGTTTGGACTTAGGGTTTTATAATTTAGGGGTTCTATTTATAGAACCGCAACTTTTCAAACGGGAGAGGACTTTTATTCAAAGATAGAGATATATTCATGAAAAAAAGGACTTGATTATCTAGTTTTGGCAACTTTGCTTTGAAACTGTGATCTTGAGTCCTAAGTTAAAAATTTTGAGTCTCTTCTCTGTTTTGTGGTTGAGTTGTGAGGTGAAAAAAGAGATAAAAACTTCTAATTTCAAATACTCGACTAGGGCTACACATCAACGAGGTAATCTTTTTATTTATTATATTTTTCAGTCATATACATTTCAGTTGTTTGTATGAGTTGGCATTTGATGTTTGTGGTTGTTTAGAATGTCTTTAGTCTTGTAATGATAGTTTGTTGTAGTTTAATACTGTTTCACATGGTTTTGTGGTTATTTTGCCTCTGTGCACTTACTTGTTGACTATGTAGGCCTTAGGAGCTTCCTAATGAGTCATTTCATTAGATTATGAATCACTAATCACTAATTTATGAAGAAAATATGTTTTAGTCATTATCTTGAAGTTATCTTGTTAAGCTATGGTCTTTCTTGGTCTGAGATGTGATCTGTGTTGTTCAAAACGGTTTCGTCATGAGTTTATTGAGTCTAAAGTTCTTAACTTGGTTGAGTTTATTTAGTTCTAAGTTAATCATGAATGATAAAGCTCAAAACCTGTTTAATTATGTCATATTTACCTTTGTATCTTGTTGATGAACTGTCTAAACATATTAGACATAGATGTGCTGGGATTTAGATCACACTAACTAGCTAATATTCCCTTTGATTAAGAAGTGATGACTTGAGTTATAATCTGCTTGTCCCTTTTTTATGAAATAAGTTTGTTTGGATAAGATTCAACCTTGAAAATTGTAGCATTTAACTAAGTCTAAATCACCTACTATTAAATGAAGCAGCATGCATTGATTAGTCTGTTAAACACCTTAGCTTGTGGATTCTGTTGGCTTTAAATGTAACTAAGTATGACATTGTTTATGGTGTTGAACCTGAATTACTTTTTAGTTCATAAGCTTGAGAAGTACATATCATTTGAGTCTAAAAAGGAGAAAGGTTTGGTACTGTCACATGATATTAAGTAAGGATGAGGTTTATTACCTAACTAAATGTTTAAAAGGGGTAGTAGATAGGATTGACTATATGATGGATTCAATGTTATTGGTCATACCATGTTTAAAGTTCATCACCTTATTTGATTGTTATGAGTCTCATTTAATAGGTTTGGAGTATTTTATCATGTTTAAGAACTGGTCCTGTCTGATGTTTGATTCACCTTAGCTCCTGAATAGTTGTTATGTCTTTTTTCTTGTCTGAATCCAGTTTTTGTGCTCTTTGTCTGATTCACTCAACATTTTAAAGATAAATGAATATGCAATGTTTTTCAGATTAAGTCCTATTTTTCAAAAAAGGGGTTTGAAGACTAATACAGAACTTTGTTTAAAAAACTAAAATCATCTTGTTCTTCTTTTTGGAACACTGCTTAAGATGAAGTATTTAATCTTAGCTTATCTAGCCATTTCTTATTTCACTTGGCCTTGTGCTTGTTTGCATTCTTCTTTTACAAGAGTCTTAAAAAGGAAGAGGGGTTTCGCATTGAAGTTGATCTGTCTGGATTTTCAAAATATGCTTCAGATTCTATTTTGTTTCTTTGTGTTAAGAATTTGTGTTTTGGCACAAGTGTTTCCTAGTCCTTTACAAAGGATAATTAGATGGATATCAGGGCAGTCCACTTGAGTACATTAAGGCTTATTAAGTAAATATAACAGTCCTACTTTCTCATGTTGACAAATGGAATATTGATTTTAAAAGAACTTGGCCTTTATTGAAAATGAACAAATTCTGGGGATTACAACTTATTTGATGATCTGTGTGTGACACCTCATGGCTATTAATTGTTTCTCCTTGAAGATTAATCATTCATTACTTAAATTCACTTGTATGTTTTATGGTGTTTGTTTGGAGAATGCCTCTTTGAATTAGTTAAGTGCTGATACTATTGGACATATTGGTTCTGTATTCATAATTGTGGTTCATCTTCTACTTTTGACTTGACTGAGTAATAGAAATACTTAAACCTTGCATAGGTCCTGTTTCAACTTAATAGGATATAATAATGTATCTAAATCTGTTAAAATACCTGCCTAGACATATGAATTAGGTGGCTGTTTTTGTTGATGCCCTTTACACACTTCATTTCCCAAAGTACTGTGAGCCTAACACATAAGTGGAGAGGCAAAACAACACTTGGGGATGAAGCTCAAACCCTCCCTAGTGTCTACCATGCCTGGGGTTCTTGAAAACCCCTTGGATCTTGTGTGGCATTACGAACAAAGGGGGCAAGACCTTTCCCTTTTTGAGCTGTTTTTTATCTCTCCATAGGTGTGTAAAATCATGGTATGTAGGCTAGTGAATGTAAAGGATCATTAGTTTAGTTTTGTTCATTTAGTTTTTGCTTAAGAGATTTACCTCATAAACTTGCCTGTTTGCTCTTTGGTTCTGGGCTTTAATTCTGTTACTGATTGGCTCACATGAGTTTAAAAGAAGTCTTTAATAATTTTTCCCCTCATCTCTTCCTAGTGCATTATTTTTCTTCCATGAATATTGGGTAGTATGCCAAAGTATACAGAGAACATACACTCTATATCCTCATAGACATAAGGCTGAATGTATCTATGTATACTTAAAGCATATCATTTGTATAAAAATTCGATGATTGGCTGTTGCAAGCTTATTTGATTTTGGGCCTATTCTCTCTCTATTTGATGTTAGGCTTTCCTCTTTGATGTTGAGTATGATCAGTGCTTGGCCTAATGTGTTTTGACTTTGCTAAGTTTAGCCTGGATTAGTTTTCTTCTCAAATTATTTCTATCTTCCTAGTTATATATTCCTGCCTAACTTTCAATGTATTTGAACATGAATTGTGTATACTCTAATTCTAATATACTTAGACACTTACTAATCTTTATCCCTTTGTGCTATGTGATTCAACCTGGGCCATTTAGGCCACCTTTCTATTAAACCTATTGGGCCAGAGGCCCAACCACTCTTTTTGATCGAGTCCGCTGAAGAATTGGAAATAGAAGCTAAAATTATTTGAAGGCCCAACTATCGGTGAAAATAGTTTACTGATGGGCTTGGTAGGTCCAGCAGCCTGAATTTCTTCCTTTATTTTTCATATGTGTTCATGAATGTGTATTTGTAAAACTGTTGCAAAAAATATTGGAACCCTGTGCATGTATAGAACCTAGGAAATCAACGTTTAATGCCTTAAGAAAGTCGTCAAACCTTTTTTTCTTTAAAAAAAAAAAAACTGGGATAACGAGCAATTTTTTTTCACATGGTAAATCAAACTTAGATAAAAAAATTCCAAATTATTTCAAGTACCACTGTTTTGGCGAAAAATGTAAAAACTGGGATTTTTTCTAAGATCAAAAGAAAAGAGTAATGGCCAAATGTCTTTTTTCTTCAAAAAAAAAAAGGCAAAATAGTGAAGCTTTTGGTACTTCATTTGTGACTCTAAAGGCAATTGTTTGACGTTTTTCTGGAACTAAAACTATGATGAAATAAGTTCTCGGCAAAGCTCAGGAAATTGCTTTTGGTTTGGACGTTTGGAAAAGAATTGGTACGTTTCAAAAAAAAAAAAAATGGAAACGGGTCGTAACCAAAAAAATTCTGATAAGGAAGATAAGGGTTGATTTGGGCCTGGAAGCCCAAAAATAAAGAGATTAAAAACAAAAGGAGTTACACTTGGACCAAACGGAGGTATGATGGATTTTTGGATTGTGGAAATGGTTAGACTTTATGGGCTTTAATAAAAATGATTTGGACCTAAAAAGACTTTTTTTTATATACTTATATATATACCTATGTATAAATATAGGCGAATACTCCATATTTTCTTAAAAAAATAAAAAATCCGTAAGAACTAAACTCATCTTATTAGGATTAGAATAGTAGCGACTCTACTCGGAGAAATCCCGGGTGCGTCGGATTTTCAAAACCCAAAACCCCTTTTTTAAGGGGAATTTTTTCCAATTTTTTCTTGAAATTATGATATAAAATGAAATGACATTTTGCGAAAAATTAAACACTTTTGAATAAATAAATACACTAATCACACATTGAAGCTCATAGGTCAACCGTATTATACGGATCTTTAATATTAGGGTGCCTAAAACCTTCCCTAGGGGATCACCAGAACCCTTACCTCGAACTTTGGTCCAAAAGTTTTTTACTTATTCTTGCAAAAATATTTAAACCCGATTTTCCTAGTTTTCCATAATAAATTAGGTGGTGACTTTAAAAAAATACTAAATCCAATTAGATCACCAACAACCTCGTAGTAACTTTTATGCCTTACCTGCGTAAAATGCAACCGTAACAATCTCCACAGACATAGACAAATCCTAGGACACATTTAAACCTAGGCTCTAATATCAAGCTTGTCACGCCCCAAACCCGACCATGGACATAACAGGCATTTGATGCTATGGATAACACCAGAAGCATCTTATGAATCAAAACACATCATGTTCCTTTTTAATAATCCTTCGTCAATTACTTCAACAAGTTATCTATAGCTAGTTAGCTCATAATCACCATTATAAAATGACATCAGCGGAAGTCTAATATAAAAGCATCATCAAGAAATGTAGCAATACTCAATGAGTCAACAATTACTTCAACAACTACCCACCATAATAACGTCTATCTATGGAGCTTCTAAGATAATGAAATAAATGTCGAACTCATCGGGATGCAACTCGGAAAATAAAATATGTAAAATAAAGATAGAATGGTGCCCCACGAACAATCATGAGGGCTCACCGAATAGTCTCAAAAGCAGCAAGTTCTCCTAAGTCGCATGTGTCTCGCGAGCCTGCTCTTCTGTGTTACATAACACACCATAAAAAACAATAATGATATGCTTGAGTACTTGGTACTCAGTAAGTGGCTAAGGGACAATAGTTAATAAAACAAAAGTAAGGTAGTAAAATCAATAAAAAGATATCAAAAGAACAGTTCAAACTCCAGAGAATAAGTAAGCCAATAAACTAGGGAAATCACCAATAAGAGTCAATATACATGAAGATATCAAGTTCCACTTATGTTACCGTTCACATCATTATGTGTCATTTACGAACTCAAGGTTTCCACAAGCCACTCCCATGCAACAAAGATACGAAACAAGCCACTCACAGACAAATCAATCAATCGATACTCCGAGCTAGAAAACCACGGAGGCTAATCATCTTCTGGACTAGCATAGCAATAGATGCACCGGGATACACCCCTCGGAGGTCAATCATCCTCTGGACTGATACAGTAATAATCGTATCGATACATTAGGATCCATAATGCTAATCATCCTCGGGACTAGCACAACCTGCCCATACAGGCTCAAACACAAACAATTACAATCATGGCATATAATCGAATCATAAATCATGACTTATAGCCGAATTCACTTCGCAGAACATCTTCTCACAATAGAGGTATTTAATGTCACATTCTGTTTAGAAATCATGTTCAAATCATCTATTCAATTTCACAACACATTTGAAATTTCAGTCTTTTAGAAATAAGATCAATCATCCCATAACAGGCAAAACGTGTTTATTGGAAGAGTTTAATTCATTTAAGGTTCGATGCGGGCTTAACCCTACACGCGCATGAACTTGTTCAATTGTCATCTTTTAGTTCAACAAAGAACAACCACCAAACTAGGGTTTAACTTGTACAAACAATCAAGGAAGGATTCTCAAATACAAACATGCTTTCACAATATAAACGTACTTCACAGGTAGGCATATTTGAAAAGACGAGTTTTGAAAAATAGACATACCTTAATCCCGCTCAAACGTAATTTCCAAGGTTCTACAATCACACTACAATGGTTTTAGATGAGAAAGATTAGAGCTTTAATCTAATTCTACCCATACACCCCTTTATAGAAAAACTAGAGTTTTCATGTCTAGAACGTGTTCTTGAACACTTCATGAATCATTCATGGATTCTAATCCCATAGGATAACTTACACTAGTCTAAACCCTTTCAATAATATTAGAAAAGTCAAGAATCATACCTTTTTGAAGGAACCTCAAAGGCCCCCAAACATCCCTTCTTCTTCTCTTTCTTGGGTTTCAAGAATCTAGGGTTTTTGGAAGATGAACTAGTGTTAATTCTTGTAACATTGATATAGTTTAATCATAAGATGATTACGAATTCACCTTGTAAGGTTTGGAGAAGTTTTAGGGTCTTTTATCTGTAACACCCCGTACCTTTAACGAAAGTTTTGACCACGATCCTAGACTTAGAACATCAGATAAAGAATGTGGGAATTGAATTTTTTCCGTTCAGTTGTGATATGGTGGTTTACGCCCATGAATAGTGGTCGTATTACAATTTACGACCATGAACAGTGCCCGTAAACTGAGACCAAGAATTTCTGAACATTCTGGAATTTGACATTTTGAGGTCATATGATTAAATACGGACCGTATTTCACTTTACAGCCCGTATTTAAAAACGTGTTTGGAATTTGGAAAAACTTCCTGGATTAAAGTTGTAGAGAATTGAAATACCTTTCCAACGGTATCTTACGGGGGTCAAACGGACATCTGTGCAAAGAGTTATGGCCATTTTACTGAAGAGATGCAGTGCAGTCCATATGGCAGAATACGGACCGTATTGCAGTTTACGGCCCGTAAACTGAAATACGGCCAGTATTTTGCTAGACGTAAAGTGCAAAGTTCCAAAACACTATATATTCGTCCATATCAGTTCAACTCATTATTTTTCATTCCTTCAAGCCCTAGAACGACTTCCTACCCTCTTCCATCATCAAGAACACCAAGGTAAGCCTACTCAAATTATTCCAACTCAATTCTAACACCTATCCTTGTAATCTAAACAAGAAATTATCATTCTAAAACTAGGGTTTTCAAGAAAACCCATCTCAAGGTTCAAGAATTCAAGATTTTGGAAATCTTCTTCAAAGCTCAAGTCTTTAATTCAAGTTTTGGAGCAATTAAGGTATGTAGAACTTCCATCCACATGAGGGAATCTCTACGTTCTTCCCCATGCTCCGTTTCTTGATATCCATGAAGTTCAAACCCTAGGGCATTAAACCCAACATATTGGTAGCCCGTATTTATATATTTATGTACATGAATTTTGTATCTATATTCGTTATTGTATTCCTAATATTCCATTACGGTTATTAGGAACCCTAGCTTAATCCATGAATCATGAATTCTTCCTCATGTATTCTCATTATGCTTATATGAAACTTTATGATTTTATGTAGCAAGTTACAAGCATGTTTTCAAGTCAATTATATATATATATAATTATGAACTATTGTTATTACTCATGAATCAAGAACATGTTTGCAAGACTATGACAAGTTATCTCATGAAACCATATTACAAGATATTTCATGAAACCACGTTTACAAGTTATTTCGTGAAATCATGATTACAAGTTATTTACAAGTTATTTCACGAAAATCATGGGCTTCTTAGCCAACTATATTATGTTCATGTTTTTGGGAATTGCTTAGTTAACCGAGAAGGCTCAGATAGCCTGAAACTACGTAGCCACCGTAGGATAAGGGTTGTCAGCAAGGAGGCAACACCTTCATTATGCAGTTTGGATCCTTACATGCTTATTATTACTTAAATCTCATATCCCTGGCAAGGTTGTGAGTGTTCTGCTGGTAGGACGCAAGTACCAGACCATGTTGTCGATTATACTATAGCATTCCCCACGATACAAAGTAGTTTTACATACAAGTATTTCTATTGATTACTGTTTTAAGACTTCACTCACGTTTCATGTTCAGGTTCAAGTTACATTCAGTTTCAGTTCATATCCTATATCTATGTTGTGCCATGTTCTTCATTTCAGCAGGTTTTACATACTAGTACTATTCACCATGTACTAACGTCTCTTTTTCCCGGGGCCTGCACTTCACGGTGCAGATACCGGTTTTCAGGAGCATACATCTGCGCAGTAGGATCACTTCAGATATCAGCTTATTGGTGAGCCCCACTTCTCTCGGGGTTCAACCTGGAGTTTGCATTAGTATTTAGTTTATGGTAGTCCAGGGCCATGTCCTGGTAGTTAGTATTCAGACATGTTTTAGAGGTTTCATAGACATATGTTAGTTCACAGAGTCAGTTATGCTTTTATGTTTGCAAACTATTGTGTTTCCATGATATTTCATGCTATGAGATAATTTCAAGACTTTATTCCGCAAATTACATTTTCATGATTTATTTAAATTGCATCATATAAATTGTATTGTTTTGATGCCCATGTTGACAAGCAAGCCATGAGGTTCGCTCGGACACATGCAAGCAAGGCCCGAGTGCCGTGTTACGCCCAGGCCATGGTTCGGGGCGTGACATTATCCTCAAAAAGTTGGCCAAGAATGAAGTGGGTTTGGAAATTTCATGAAAATCACGTTCTTACACAAAATTTTCCCGGTTGAGTATGCTACGATGAGTTTGCGATCGCATCTCGAGTTTGTTGCCACATACGGGCCGCATTATAAATGAAAATTCACTCCATAAACTTTCAAAATTTGGCCAAAATGCGACTCGCATCCTGAGTTTGCGGCGTCGCATTCTGAGTTTGCGGTCGTATCTCAGCCGGCATCCCATACAGGCTTCAGTAAAACAGGCATAACGTTTTTCTCACAAGTTCGTTCAAGCTCCACTTTATATTGTTGGAAAGGTATTTCAATGATATACAACTTATATTAGAGGAAGTTTTCCCAAATCCTCAACGAATTTTCATGCAATTGGCCTACAAGGATGACCTACTGAAACTTAGACGAGTTTGAGAACTCTTACGAACTTCACTACTTGGTCTTGATCTTAAATTAACTATGTCTATCCAAAATCATCTTGATAGGACTTCATATGCCTAAAATGTCATATTACTTCTCATTTAGTACATTCACACCTGACTCGGATTTACGTAGTGTTACACAAGATTCACTACAAATTTTAATACCCTCAAAGTCCTTTCGAACTTCAAACTGAGGATATAGCGAAGCATTACCTAACATAGGCAGAGTAGATGAAAAAGATGTTCAAATTATTCTAGACTAAAATATAATAAAACATTGAACTATAAGAAAGAGTCCAGACCCTGATGAAGGCCTCATTTGTTTGCACTTAATGGAGGTCTGAATCTAAATGGTTCAGACCTTAGGCCATTAAGTGCATTTGTTTACATTAAGATCTAACCACTTATTTGGTCTGAATAGGTCTTAATCATTAAGATCTTGAATAGTCTTATTATCATTAAAAGGTATTTCTGTATGTATAATTTTTACCACCCACTCCACTCTCCCAATCCCACCCACCTTCTCCAACTATACCCCTACCCACCGCCACCCCACCTCCACTCACCACCTCAGCACTCGACCACCACTCTACACCCCTCCAACCCCAACCCCACCACCCACCCCGCCCCACCTACCACCAACCCACCCCACGCTACCACTACTAACAACATCTGCCATCACAACCATCACTATTAACCACCATCGCCTTGTAGCGACCTGTTTAGTCGTTATTGCTTTTTCAATGCATTTGACCCTTTCCCGAGATTTTTTAGCTCATATTTGATTCTAGGGGACCCTTGACACGCTTCTCGAGGTCTTTGGATATGATTTGGGTGACTTTGTGGGAAATTTTAGCTTAAAGCGAAAAGAGTTGACTCAAAGTTGACTTTTGGGTAAACGGACCTTTTTTAAGAATCCGTCGATTTGAAAGGTCTGGATGGTCTTTTAGAACTTGTGTGTATATTTAGTTCGGTTCCCAATACACTCAGGTGCATTTTGGGACACGGGTTGGGAAGTTGGTTATGAGGTATCGGGAGTTGACTCAGTCAACGAGACATTCGTTGGGAATTCGGATGCCATGAGTGCGTTCCTAGCGTATGTCTATGTATGTCTGCATATATGGTTTGTGAACAGATGGTCTAGGGTAATAGTCAGAATTTCGGGTTGAGTGATGAAACTTGGGAAATTCTGGTGTCCGGTGTCCGACTTTAGCGGCATCAGGACCGCAGTAGCAGTGGCCCTGCCACTGTGGCATCCTTGTATATCTTGGGTAGGAACATAGAAGCGGTCTAATGACCGCAGAAGCGGGTGACAGGCAATTAGATTCATTAAATGTGTGTTAAAAGCTCTAAGTCCTTCATTCAATACCACTCCAAAAATAGAACTATTGAGAGCAGTTCAAGGCATTGCTTGGGGAAAAATCATTGTGGTAAGTCCTTCCATCTTCATTGCTATTCCATATTCCATTAATCACCTTAGGAATCCATTAAACATGCTAATTTCCTTAAGAAATGGTTAATTGAAAGAGGATTTTGTGGGTTCTTCATTCTAGGCTACTAAATCTTAATCTATTGATTGGGTTAGCTTCATTAAGCATGAAATTGATGATTAGAAACTATTATTCCATGAGTCCTTCCTTACTAGTGTGTAATTTATGAAATTGGAAGTTAGGGTTTGTACCCAAATTTGGGGTTTTTCCTACACTCCGAATTTAAGTGATTTATGAGTTCTTCTAGATTCTAATTGATGGGAATTGATCACCTAGAGTATTATTTTCATGTTGAGATCTATAGATTCCTAATTTCATAGTTTTAGTTCATAAACCCCATTCCATATGTTGGGATTTGGGTTTTGAAATAGAAGTAAAGGTTGAATGATGTTTCTTCTTGATTCTAATTTCATGATACGGATATGATTAGACTTCCATTGTCTCGAGGCTCAAAGGAAGGGCATGACTAAGGTTTGACTATTGGATACTTTGTTGTTCGGCTTTCCAGGTTGGTTACGGTTTACCTTATGGTGAGACTTCGATTAGCGAAACGTATGTTTAGATGATATTGTCGAAGAATGCATGTAAACCTTCGGGTATGAAGTTGGGTCGATATTGTTTTGGGTTGAGCCTTGTTGTTTGATTTGGGGGTTAGCCACCCCGTTGCGTTGTTGACTTGTCTTGTTCTATTTACTTATTGGCTCGTTGCCATGTTGAGACATCGGATATTGGTAATTAGTAATATAACATGGCTATGATATTGCGGTATTTTACTTGATGGATATTAAGATGAGAATTGTGATTATATTGTGGCTTATTGTGTAGCCTTATTATTGATATTACTTGTGTGCTATGTGCGGTACTATTTGGGATTGAATTTGTTGTTGATATTACACTGCATCGTATTCATACTCATTTCCATGTTACATTGATATTGCATTGTTATGGTACTGATGATGATAAGTGAGAGAGTGTAGCCTCCGAGGTCTTTGCCGGAGAGCGTAAAAGAGAGATGAGAGTCCATGATCCTAGGTCATTTACTGAAGCAGAATGAGTGTACGTTGCCCGAGGTCTCTTGCCTGGAATGAATGAGTGCTCGATGCTCGAGGTCTCTTGCCGGGATCGAGAGAGTGTTCATCACCGAGGTCATTTTCGGGATGAGTGGTACATAGACTTCGTGGGTCCCTATGGGTCATGATCGCCGAGACTTAAAAGTATTTCGTCCAGGACATGTTGTACAAAGACTGCATATGCATTGCATTCATCACTCATACATTATTGCATTGCATTGTACCCCTTGGTTTTCTGTGATATGATAGTAATAGTCTGGTTCGAAATGGTTATAATGAGACTTGGCACAGTTGAGTTTAGCTGCTATTACATAGGTGATGACTTATTTTGATATGAATGGGATATACTGGTTCGGAATGGTTCGACTGATAGTTGGTGCAGTTGGGTTTAGATGTTATAACATAGGTGATGAGTGGTACTGTGGATATCGATTCGTGTGTACTTGTACCTTGTTGTTTTACGTGTTTATCTTGCTTTGTTGTCTTTATATATGTTAGCTAGTCTTAGTCGGCCTTTGATACCTACCAGTACTTGTTGTTTGTACTGACCTGCACTTGCTGCATTTTTTTTTATGAATGCAGAGTACCAGGATGGATCTTCTTCTACCCCTAATGGCTGATATTCGGGGATTGCTGATTCGAGTCTCTTTAGGGTGAGCATGAGGATGTTCGCCGCCCAAAGACTCTTCCTATTATTATGTCTTACTTCCATTCTGAGACATGATTTTGAGACTATTTATGTATTATTACTCAGACTTATAGTATTTAGTTTAGATGCTCTTGTATGACTAGACCAGATACTGGGGTGGATTTCATTTACTTCTGCTCTTATTTATATTATATCAGTGAGACTTACGTTATTTCACTTTCTTCCGCTATTTTCTATCATTTGTGAATGTTGGGTTAAGGGTTCGCCTACCGAGGTGAGAAAGGTAGGTGCCCACACGACTTAGTGAAATGGGATCGTGACACGCCCCCACCCATCCATTTACAATTGTCAACCCTCCCCCCCCCCCCCCCACCCACACCATCCACCCCACCCACTCTCCGCACCTCCAACCCTACCATACCACTACTAACCACCTCTGCCATCACAACCACCACCCTCAGGCACAAAACCCCCACCACCACTGTCAACCACTACCACCTTCACCCTCCCAACCCCACTACAAAGCATCTCCACCATCACTAATATCAACCACCTCACCATCACAATTATCACGACCACCATCACTACAAAACATCTCCACCCTCCTTAGCAAACTTAAATGTTTCATTTCTTATCAAATAATAATTTTATTAATTATACACACACACACACACACACTTACTTAAAAATGTTTAAAAAAATACATTATGCACATTTAGATGTTGAAAAACAAACAGTCTTAATCACTCAGTGTTCAGATCTAGAGACAACATCTTAATCATTCAGATAGGCATTCAGATTCGGATGTCTTAATCTTAATGAAAACAAATGAGGCCCAGATCCAACCGTACATCCCCAAGTGACGACAAACAAAGAGCATGACTATGTCGGCAATGCCACTAATCAGCATTTACACCTCTATATTATGGAAATCCTACACTTACACCCTCTGTAAGGTATATCCAAAACTAAATATATTGAAATATAATTATTAAAAGATAAATTAGAATCATAAATAGAAACTTTTTTTAATGTAATTTTAAGATAATTTTGAAGTGAAAGAACAAATATACAAACTAAAATAAAAATAATATAATAAAATATTATAATTAATAAAGATACAAATAACTTCCATGTTAAAGTGATTAATTTGTGTTCATTTCTTATTTATAAAGTTACATGTTTCAAAAAATTCTTTGTTTTAATCAAATGCGTGAATAAAGATATCCAACAAAACTTTTTTTGTATCTTTTTTATGAAATTTCATAAATTTAAAGGCATAAAACTTCTTATGTTATAATTTTAATTTGCTTTTGAATGTTATATTTACTTTATGCATATTCTTCATAGGAAGTGTAAGTGTAGGATTTCTATAGTATTGGGCCTATAAGTGTTTAATTTTTAAATGTGTATCCAGCGGACTGTTTTGTAAACATGGCCTAAGTATCTATAGCCAAAAGCTGTCAACAAGGACCACTGATACGCTCAAATTACACCTGTTAATGGCGTAAAACGAACGTTGTCAAATATAGTAACCCAAACGAGGTTGGGGTCGAATCCCACAGGGAATATGGAGAGAAAAAGGTACTAATTATATGCGATACTCATCTTTAAAGGCTTTAATCCTATTCCTAGCATCTTAAAAAGGAGATTTGGTTTGTATTCGCTACTTTTGAAGTAATTGAAATTTGTTTAGATTGGAAGAACCAAAGTTGTGTCACCGCAATGATCAGATGTTATGCTATGGGTGTCAATATGATATATTTCTAATGGGTCGCGATTATGCATGCACTTAATCTCTAATACACTTTCTAATATTTCCCAATAGTTAGAAAGTATTTCTTTTCATGATTTTCCCAAATGCAGAAAAGTTATAAATAAGGTTGATTAAATATGCCAAGTAGAACTCATCTTATTCCTAAGCGAGTTCATTAAATGAGGGTTAGAGCCCTGAGTCCTTGTTATATTATTTCAAATCACACCCTAGTTCATCCTTCCGAATAAACTAGGGTTTGTGCATGAACAAATGTTTGCAACCATTTGTAGAACAATAAATAAGAGAAATAATAAAATACATCACAGCCCATTATACATATATGCAATGTTAGATACCTATTACATAGCACCCATCATTTTGGGTCCACAACTCTGATTAAAGAGACTACTCACACATTTTGGTCTCAAAAGTGGTAAGCAATAAATGAGACATAAAACTTACAAATGTAATAAAGATGGTGGAATATAGAATCTTGTGTCTTCACTAAACACCAAAGGGAGAGTATTCAATGCTCACCAACCAATGGGACTTTTTAGTTGAGTATCATAAAAGCTGAATATTCAAAATGACCTAAAATGTTCTTTAAATAGGCTCCAAAAACGCACAGCAAAAACTGACAAAATTGCCCCCCCCCGATAGAAAGGTCGACGGACCGTCGATCGTTCGACGATCCGTCGATTGCTTCGTCGTCTGTAACTTCAGCCCTGTGTACCATTTGACGGTGCCGTCGATCAATTCGACGCTTCGTCGAGTAGTCCGTATTTTTCTCCTCTGTTGAGAGGTCCTGCTTGACGACGCAAACGACGAACCGTCGATCTGTTTGACGCTTCGTCGATTCCTCCGTCCTTTGTCGTCCTCAACTTTGTCCTCTCTGGAAAATTATGCTTTTTGACTATTCAAAGGACGGTTCGTCGATTGATCGACGGACCGTCGATTTTCATTTCTGGCCAATTCTTCTGTTGTTCTTTGATTTTTGCTTTTGGGCCACTGTTTTCCTAAAACACAACAAAAACATATTAAATAGAACCAGACTTACTTGAAAACAACCAAAATTCATAGTAAAAAGGCGTCGAATGTGCCACAAATCCGCGGCACATCAACCACCCCTCAAAAGCGTTCCCATAAATGATTTTGACAACACTTTCCAAGTGTGGCCTAAAGTTAGTGTGGCCTTAGGCCATTTGTTGTTTTCGAAATATTAGAGAGTCAATTAGTGATCGTATGCATACCATCCAATGACCCATTAGAAAAATATCATTATTAACACCTATAGTATTACATTTAATTAAATGGGGCACAACCTTGATTTCTCTTTCCACTTGTTAAATCTTAAGTCAAAATAGCAATTAGAAATATCAGACTCTTTTACAACTTACCGGAATAGGACTACGACTGAAGCCAAGTATCACACTACTAGAAGTAACCTTTCACACCTTATTCCTTGTGGGATCTGATCCCAACCTAGTTGGGTTACTATATTTGACAATGATCGCTTTACACCATTTATTTGGGTGTAATTTGAGCATATTACCAAAGTCTAAATTTCACTATCTTTTTTTGTTGGAGTGGCATCCACCTTGAAAGTGTATGAAGTTTCCCTTAATGCGAGAGTTTCAACTGGTTTAGAGCTCCCAAATTGAAGCGTGATCATTCCTTGTTCAATCTCTGGAGATGCAATATAAGGCCTACGTCTTCAAGTTTCTCACATTGGGACCTTCAGGTGGCCAGGAGAAGCACTAACATGGTTTTTTTCAGCGATGTCTTTGGCATCAATGATCATTTTTTCATGTCTAACTAATCCCATTATCTTCTCTTTCAAGTTGAAGCATTATTCAGTTGGAGGAATGATGATTGATGGAATTGCCAATACTTGTGATCATTGACTTTATTGACTTCTTTAGGTCGTTTTGATGCAGAAAGTCCAATAACCATCTTGATTAGCAACTCGTAAAGAACGGAAGGGACATCAGGAAAATGGTAAGATTTTTCTTCTAACTCCTTCAAGGCTGAATGATGCTTTTCTTTTGGGGGATGTTAACTTGTAACTTTTTCCTTGATTTTTTGTTTAGTGGGTACTTTTACTAATATTTCTCCTACCACTATGGTTTCTTCAGTTTAGTGCTTCGATGATCGCTTGAATTCTTTTTCTTCATTCCTTGGATTAAAAACAAATGAAGCCTTTCCATGGGCCATAATACTCAATTCCATGTCATGTGCTTGTGTTGCCAATTCTTCAAAAGTTTGTGGATTAAGACTTTAGAGAATGTATGCAAGACCATAATGCATTCCTTGGATGTACATCTCAACAACAAATGTTTCTGAGAGGAGATCTTTGCAATCCAAACTCAATGCTCGCCAACACTTGATGTAGTAAATCATTGGTTCGTCCTTTCATTGCTTAGTGGCTGTCAACTCTATTATGCTTACAGTTTGACGTGTACTATAAAAACAATTGAGGAATTCCTTTTCAAGTTGCTTCCAACTATCAATTGATTCTCACTCAACATCGATGCACCAATCAAAGGCATTTTCCTTCAGCAAGCGAACAAACTGTTTGACACGATGATCTCCGTATGTACTAGCATTGCTACCAGTCTCCACAAAATGTGTTGCGTGCTGTCTTGGGTTACCTTTGCCTTCGAATTGTTGCAACTTTGGTGGTTGATATCAAATCAGCATAGGTAGACAATCGATTCTTTTGGTGTAAGGTTTAGACTAGTACAATGAGCTTTGTGATGGTCTCCCATATTGAACCCTGATGGTGTTTGTTATCATGTCTTGCAGTTGTTGGACAGACAACGTCACAACTGAAGCAACTTGATTTGTACTTTGAGTGTTGGACAAATTTGTGGCAGATTTAACATCTTTTTCTCATGGTGTTGGGTTGTGACTTGAATCACCAATGCTGCAAGATTCCAATTTGTTCATCAGATGGGCTATTTGAATATCTTTGTCCTTCACGGATTTCTTCAGCGCCTTAATAGTTTTCTAAGGCCATCACAACATTAGATCTCACAATTTGTAGATCTGATTTGTGAGATAAAGAGATGCGTTGGTCCCACTGGGCATGCCAAAAATTTGTTCGCGATAAATTTTGCTAGCAGAAAATAAATAGCTGCAATCACAAAACAAATATGAGAGAATTTTTTTTATTGATATTTTGTGAGTACAACAGATGAGGGTACATCAGATGAGAGAAAACAGTAGTATCTTTTTAATCTAATCTCTGTGTTGTTCACCTTGATTCGAGGGTCAATGTAATGTTTTTCTGGAATGAAGGATGGACTTCTTTATAGATTTAATTAGAGAAATTCACTGCTAAAGTATAAAAAAACCACGATTCAGCACTTTTGAATTTCCTCCGAACTTCTTCCAAACACACCGAAACTCATTCAGCACCTCCCGGACACAAACAAAATATGCATTTCAGTGATAAAATACGCTATGAACCTGCTCACGCACTCAAAATACCGAACTTGGGTCACCTTGACCCGATGTTAACCTTGGTCAATTCTAATTTATTTACTTAACTAGTTTCTCAACCAAAGATCCAAATCAGACTCGAGCCCTTCGGGATCTAAACCAA
Organism: Lycium barbarum; assembly: GCF_019175385.1. Classification (NCBI taxonomy): domain Eukaryota; kingdom Viridiplantae; phylum Streptophyta; class Magnoliopsida; order Solanales; family Solanaceae; genus Lycium; species Lycium barbarum. The sequence goes on along the minus strand of NC_083343.1, from coordinate 116,206,944 downwards.
CTACTCGACTAAGTAATACATCACGTTTTGGACCTCATGGAATCGACAAAACGCCGATTCGAATTCATTAACCTCCGATGTTGACTTTGATCAAACCTTTCCATTTCTTTAATTTAATAACTTCCAATTTAGATTTTCTTCTCCAATACTCACTAGATTGTCTCGTGAAGTGTGCTACCCATCCTCTCTAGTTACAAATACTATTTTAAAGCTATAGGAAATGGTCTCACTACTAAAAAATTTCCAAATTGGAAAACCGACTCACTGCGTCGGATTTTTTTATTTCTATTTTTTTAATTTTTTAATTAGAAAACCGACGGACGACGTCGGTTTTTTGGCAGAATTTTGAAAATATATTTTCGCCAAAAATAAAATCAACGACCCAGGTCGGTTTTATTAAAAAATAATAATAATTAATATAAAACCGACGGACAACTTCGGTTTTATTTTTAAAAATATTTTAAATAATTTGCAATTCATTATGTTTTTTAAAAAATTAATAATTTTTTTTTAAGAAACCGAAGGACAGAGTCGGTTTTTATTTTTTTATTTTTTGTCAAATACTGATCAACATTTTAAAAAAATCGACGAACAGGGTCGGTTTTGTCCGTCGGTTTTTTTTTAAACAAAATGGCCAGACGGGTTTATTTCTCATTTCTCCTCCTCTTCCCAAACAAAACTCCCCATTCCCCTAAAAACCCTACCCCCCGCCCTCCGCCCAGCCCTGCCGTCTGCGCAGACCACCCCCACCTACCCCAGACTCGTTTTTAACTTAATAAATTGAGGTTAGTTTCTTTTAAAATAGGACTTTTAAAATTCTTTCAATTTTAGTTTTATTTGTAGATTTTAGGCCTAATGTTAGTCTATTTAGATTTGTTAAATATCATTTGCAATGTTATTAATGTTGAATTTTTGAAAGAAATGTAAACTTTATTAGACTAGCTTACCTTTTTTTTTTTTTTTTTTTTTTTTTTTTTGCTTGAGATTGTGCTATATTTTATGTTCATTTGTCAATGTATTTGTGTTAGCTTAGTTATCATTGTTTGTAATATTGTTGATGTTGAATATGTGCAAAAATTTAATTATTTGACTAGTTTTTTTTTTTTGTTGGATTGTGCTTTTTGTTAGAATCCATAAGTTATTAAAAGTTTTATTGATCATTAAAAATTAGAATTGGTTGATATTGTGCTTTTCAAAGTTAGAATTGTTAAGTTATAGTATTTCTATAACCTCAAAACTAAAATGTAGACTTTATTTCACTAGATTTACTTTTCAATTTTTAGAATTGGTTGGGATTGTGCTTTTCAAGATTATAATTATTAAGTTATGTTAGAATTATTGAGTTATAATATTTTTATAACCTCAAAACTAAAATGTAGACTTTATTTGACTAGATTTACTTTTCAATTTTTAGAATTAAAGTTAGAATTCATAAGTTATTAAAGTTAGAATTGTTATTGAGAATTCAAAGTTAGAAGTGGTTGGGATTGTGCTTTTCAAGATTAGAATTGTTAAGTTATAATATTTTTATAACCTCTAAACTAAAATGTAGACTTTATTTGATTAGATTTACTTTTCAATTTTTGGAATTAAAGTTAGAATCCATAAGTTATGGTTGTTGGTGAAAGTACTGTGTCGCAATAATATAGTCATGTCCAATATGATAGAGTTAATGATATGGTTAATGATGCTTTTGGTGTACAGTCTGGGTTTGAACCTGAGCAAAATTTTGAGGAACCTCCTAATGAAGAAGCAATGCGCTTCTATCAAGAATTAGAAGAGGCTAGTCATCCACTTTAGGTAGGGAGTCAGCATTCTAAGTTGTCTGTTGCAGTTAGAATGATTAACGTCAAATCAGATTGGACTGTTGCTGAAGCTACTATGGACTCAATGATTAAGCTTGTAGGGGAACTAGTTAGTCCGGAATTCAACATACCTAAGAGTTACTATGAAGCAAAGATATTGGTTTCCAAATTAGGATTGTCGTATGATAGAATTCATTGTTGTCCAAACGGTTGTATGTTGTTCTATAAACAATATGCTGATTTAAATAAATGTAAATTATGTGGACATGCGCGTGATAAGCGAACACCTAGTGGGAAGATGGTTCCAATTAAGGCGATGCATTATTTACCTAATCATACTTAGGTTAAAGAGGTTGTTTGCATCGCTGAGTTCTGCTCCTCACATGAGATGGCATAGCGAAAATAGAAGGACACCTGGTGTTATGTGTCATCCATCGGATGGAGAAGCATGGAAACATTTTGACCGAACTTATCCTGATTTTGCTAGTGAACCAAGAAACATTCATTTGGGTTTGTGTGTGGATGGTTTCACACCATACTCTGTTTCGGCTGCACCTTATTCTTGTTGGCCTGTATTTCTTACTCCATATAATCTACCGCCTGAGATGTGTATGATAAGCCCCTACATATTCCTAAATTGTGTTATCCCTGGTCCTCGTAATCCAAAAGTTTTGATTGATGTCTATCTACAACCTTTGATTGATGAATTAAAACAATTATGGTGTGAAGGTGTAGTGACATGTGATGTATCAACTAAAAGCAATTTCAATATGCGTGCTTCTTTAATGTGGACTATTAACGATTTTCCTGCGTATGGAATGTTGTCTGGTCGGATGACTGCTGGAAAGCTTGCTTGTCCTTATTGCATGGAAAATAGTAAAGCTTTCACTTTAAAACATGGCCACAAAAATTCATGGTTTGATTGTCATCGTCAGTTCTTGCCTATGGATCACCAATTCAGGAAAATGAAACAAGCATTTAGAAAGAATAAAACTGAAAATGATCCCCTACCTCGAACATTGTCAGGAGAAAAAATTTGGGGGAGGGTTTGTCACTTGCATAAGGTCACAGAAGTTGCCCCTTATAGACTACCTGGTTATGGTGTTGAACATAATTGGACTAAACAGAGCATATTCTGGGAGTTACCGTATTGGAAGGATAATCTTCTACGACATAATCTTGATGTGATGCATATTGAAAAAAATTACTTTCATCCAATCCAAAGAGGTACAAGGGTGAATCGTCAACATAACGTAATTAAAGTCAAACACACAAGACAATACAATCGCTATGATCCCTTTACAATTGCACAAAATGCTAAGCAAGTGTATTATGCTCCATATCCTTTGCGTAGGGATAAGGATGATTGGTGGGTGGTTATAAAGACATATCCTGTGGGGAGGATTGAGGTCGATAATGCATTAGATATGGTGTATCAAAATGATGTACCATTTGTTCATCAAACGGTGGATGCAGAGTTAGGAAATAGTCTGGAACATCCTCAACACATATTAGAAGAAGTTGATGAAGATGATGTAACTATCATAGAAAATGTTGAGGAAGAATTGACCGACGGACCTGAAACAAGCAATGGGGAAGAATCATCTGATGAAAATGAAACAAGCGAGGATGAGTGGGAGGATGACTAGTTGCATGTTAGTTTATTTTATACTTGATAATAACACAATTCTATACTTGTTAAATTTTTATTCTAACATTATTAACTTTCTGTATGCAGATGTCATCAGGTGGCAGTGATCAAGGTAAAGGTAGAGGTAGAGGTAAAGGTAGAGGTGGGGGTGGAGGTGGAGGTACTAGTAAGAAAAAAGATAAGAGATCTATAGATCCTACAGCTACTAGTAGCCAGTCTATTCCCTCTGCTCTACATATGCAGTCTACTCCACCTCCTTTTTTTTATGCCTGGCTCTTCTATGCAGGCCCAGTATGGTCAGTAGGTCTTTCAGCCGGCACCACCTCAGCCTGCATCATTTACCCATCGTACTTTTATACCTACACCTATGTATTCCCCACCACGTGACAGATCTCCTAGCACGTTGGCCACTTTGTCTCCTTCTTCTTCTCCAAGTGGTACACCTCCCAGTGTATCTAATTTGCACCTTAGAGATAGTAGCTCTGAGCCTGAGTTACTACCATCCAGCCAGTCTCAGAACCATCTTCATTCTCCTGCACCAGTTCCTGTACAGGCACCAGTATATCATGGTTTACAGCAGGGAGATAGAAATTCGATCGGTCAGGTTTTCATCGTGCCTGAGAGAGTTGGGTAAGATTGTCTTTTATTAAGTTTTCCTAAAGTTTTTTTCATCTTAATCTTATATGCGTTGAATTTTTTAACTGCGGGTACTATCCAGATCACGAAACTACAAAAGCCTTGCTGGATGTTGTTCGGAGGCTTTATAGCAATCGGTTTTATACTTCATGGGGTGAAATCCCATATGATACTCGACAGGCTATGCTTAGAGAGTTTAATGTATGCATCTTATTATACATTTCGTAACTTGAATTTACTTTTCTATAAATCATCTAACATTAGCCATTTGATTTGCAGATGTATTGTACATGGGATCCAATGGGCAATGATAGGGTTGCTGCGAACTTTGAGCGGAAGAGGAGTGCAAGGTTGTCTGATTGGTTTTCGAGGGATAGAAGGTATATGAGGAAGCCCCAATGGCTAAACGCGCAACAGTAGGAGGAACTTAAGGCATATTGGCGAAATCCTGAGTTTATCGCCAAGTCTGAGCAAGCAAAGGTTGCCCGTGCGTCCAGAAAGGTGGCTCTTTGCACACTGCGGATGCAAGAAGTGAGGGGCACGTGGCTAGGACAATGGTAAGTAGTTTTATACTTTTAAAGTTACCTACGATCAATATATCATTATTGAGTTATTAATTTTATCTTTAACTTTTTTTTTGGCAGAAAAAGGCTACGGGACAGATGCCGACTCAGGAACAGTTATTCCTAAAGACCCACATAAAAAAGAAGAAGCAGGAGTCGAATCCGATCGTATGGGTTGAGGACAGGGCTCGTGATTCCTACGTAAGTGATAATTTTATTATTTAAGTAATATTATATAAGTTTAATTATGATATATTCTTTATATACTAAGTTTCATTTTTTTAATATACAGACGCAATTTATGGATGATATGAACCAGTACAACCAAACTCATCCTGAGCAGCCGAGCCGTCCTCCACCAGAATTAGAGATAGATTTTTGGTGTAGAGCAGTTGGGGGAGTACAAAAGGGTAGAGCCTGCGGTCTAGGCCCAAGGAACAACTTAAGTCGCCTTCGGTCAGGATTGCGAGGTGAAGGGTCTTCTTGACAAGCCAAGGGAGTTGATGGTGTTTAGGTCGCAGCTATGGCGCAACAAATCACTGAACTTAATAGGAAATTAGCTGAGACTAAAGAAAAAAGAGTTGAGGAAAGTAACTCCATGAAAGCGAACCTTGAATCGCTCATGGCACAAGTCAAAAGCCACATTGCATGTGGACAACTTAGTGTGCCCCCTTCTCCCCTCCCCCCCCCCCCCCCCCCCCCCCCCCCCCCCCCCCGATCCAGAAGATGATGATGCAGATGATGATGACGGTGATTACGTAGCCCAGACACCGGATGATCAGTTGTAGTAGTTTGGATTTAATAATGGACTTATGTTTTATGGGCTTATGTTAAAACTAGTGAATGCTACTTTTGGTTGGATATTTAAATATTTTTGAATTTTGAAGGTTTATTTAGATCGTATTTGATGTGTTTTATTATTACTTAGGGTGATTTTATGTGTTGTAGCTCTTTTAGAATTGATTTGGAGCATTTTAATGCTAGTTTTGAGCAGCTTTTGGTATTGGTTTTTGTGCAGGTGTGGTTGTAGAAAATGCAACAATTGCATGTAGGAAATTTTCGAGAAAACCGATTGAAAACTGACTCAGTCCGTCAGTTTTCTGGAAATTTATTCTTAAAATTTTCAAGAAAACCGACGCATTGTGTCAGTTTTTTATTTAAAATAAATAAATAAATAAAAAAAAAACCTTTCATAAAATTTATATTATTTTTATTTAAGATAAAAAAATCAGAAATTAAAAAAACCGACGCAGTCCGTCAGTTTTTTTATTTTTTTTTAATTATTGGATAAAAACCGATGGACCACGTAAGCGACGCAGTCCGTCGTAAAAAACAGATGCGGTCCATCGGTTTTCAAAAAGCGACGCTATGTAAGCCGACGGACCGTAAAGGATCGGTTACCCATTGGTTTCATTGGAAAACCGACGCGGTCCATCGGTTTTTGACAGTTTTTTAGTAGTGTCTATTAGGAAAAATGACTCCAAAAGCTCAAAACAACCTAGCGGGTCGTTCAATTTCTAATACGTTAAGGGTATTTTTATTCAACAGATAAAAGGAGGTGCAAATTTGATCCAATAGGTGGAAGGGGAACATCTTTTAGCTATTTTTATTTTCAGTACGTTAGGGATATTTTTGACCCTATTCCATAGATACTTTTTAAAGAAATGAGCTTGTCTACTTCTCATTTTAAGATAAGATCAAATACTCATACCGTCTCAATTTATGTGATACTTTTCGCTTCTCGAGATTCAAACCGTGCTTATTTTAACCATCATCTTAAAGTGTATTTATTCATTTGCATCATATAATGTTTTTCGTATAATTTTTAAATATCTAAATTTTTTATTTTAAATTATTAGTTAATTTAGTTCAATTTAGCTTCAAAGATTAGTGAAATTGACTCTAGATAAACGAAAATTATAACATAAATTGAGACGGGGAGTAATTAAATATGACAGATCTAAGAGTAAAAACATGCATGGTTGGTTGAAAAAAAGTTGGTTTCAAGCACCCACTTAGTAAATTGCAGGACATAATACTTCGGAGTTTTTTTGTTTTTTGTTTTATTGTGGTAAATAGTTAGGAGCTGTCAATATCTAGTACGTACGTATAAAATACATTTTTTTATGTGCGCTATATACCGACAACTCATGAACAAAAACATCTCATCAGGGCCATACCTCTTTACTTTTGGTTTTAACTCTTTTTCACTTTTTTTTTTCCGTCCTTTTGCATTATTTTCTAATACAGTGTTTGTATTATTTCAAGTTTTCATCTTATAGAACACACTTTTTATTTGTTCTATAAGTTATTCTAATAACTGATTTAGAGAAAAAGAAAAATAAAAGTTATACTCCCTCTGTTTCAATTTGTTTGAACCTATTTCCTTTTTAGTCCGTGTCAAAATGAATGATCTCTTTCCTAATTTGGATACAAATTCAATTTATGAATGATTTACAGCCACACAAATTTTCAAGGCTTATTTTGAACCACAGGTTTCAAAAGTCTTCCCTCTTTCTTAAATGTCGTGCCCAGTCAAATGGGTTCATATAAATTGAAACGGAGGGAGTATTAAAAAAAGGTAAACGAATGTTTACCATATCAATTTTCTTTTTTCTTTAATTGTATAGAAAATAAATAAAGAAAAGGAGCAAAAAGAGTTAATGAAATTAGATTATGAAAAAAAAAGAAAAGAAAAAAAGAATTAAATGAAAATCGAAAAATAAATAAAAAAAGGAAAAAGGAAAGAAAATATAAAATTAAAAAAACTAAAAGAAAGAAGCCAAATTGAGTATGGAATAGGATAAATCAACAAAAAACGAAAGAAAATAACTCACAATATACTACAATGAAAGAAAATAACTCACAACGTATATACTACACTACTATTTCACATTTCCAATGCATGAAGAATCGTGTGGGAATATGGGTAAATAGTTTGGTGCTGTGGGCATTTATACAGTTTGGCTATGTTGGTTGCATTCAATCTGGAAAGAGAGGAATGGCATCAGATTTCAAAAGAAAATTTATCAAAGTGACAGGGTGTGTAGGGAGATTGCAGTACATATCCATATACAAGGCAGTGCACTATCTAGGGGGCAAGCTCCATTACTCCTCCTGAATACCATGCCATGAAGATTGTTGGGCTGATGTTATTTGGAAACCAATTTGCAGTCCTTCTGATTTGATAATGATAGTTTGCTCTATAGATTTTAGTTAGGCTGCTTGTAAGGTGAGTCTTGGTCTGTTTATTTTTTTGAGAGACAGGTGGTCTGTCCTGTCTAGCTTTGTAACTATTACTTTTGGTATTAATAAAATCGTTATTTATCAAAACAAATTCAACCCATTTTCCCCCATCCAAAGTCAGCTTATGACCTCACCCCCTTGACACTCTTGATCCAGAAGGAGAATCTTAGTAGTTGAATTAATTAACTATTTAAATTTTGATCTTGTTAGTGAAGGTTCCATTCCACTTTTTAATCCTCTTCCCTATATATAATTGAAAATATATTTCAAAACAAATTATGATCCTAGACATACCGTGAAAATCTAGAAGTGACAGATACACTCCACCAACAAGAAATAACAAATATCGACAAGCAAAACAATAGAAAAAGGACAAGCCTCCCCACTATGAACGGATAATGATACTGGAGAAAGGACATGTTTCACATGCATTGAGAGTTAATCAGGTGGTAAGTACCCTTCACGTTCAGCCCCAACCTAAGATCGTGGTTTCGAGTCACCGGGGAGTAAAAAAGAAGGAAGCTACTGGGGAAGGCATTAAAAAGGAGAAAGAAGAAGAAGAAGCACGTAAAAATAATTGAAAGAATTAATAAAACGTTTCTTTGTATCATTTTCTAGATTTCCCTCTGTTTGTTTGTTGGACTTACAATGACCCAAGGAGGAGTAAATTATCGTATCGATTTTTTGTGCTACGAAACATAGTGATAATTTGTGTATTTATGAAACGTAGCAACAGTTTATCTCAAAATGTAAAGGATACACTACTGTATGTGTCCAAACAAAATACATTGTATCTCCGCGCAAGCACATATGCCTACACCTTCAAGAGGCACAAACACCATCTGCAACATGGAAAAAAGCACTAAATTACCAAGGGATAGCCATTGACTCTAAACAGGAATGCAAACGGAAAGGGGGTGGGGGAAGGTTTCTATGCAATAGAGGACCCTTCCCTAGTTTAGAGAGCTCAAGGTGGCTCAAAATACCAACCAAAGTGTTTACTTTTCTTGAACTTGAACGATGCTAAGTGTAGCTTGTCCATCCTCAGAGGTCCTCTGGTGGTTTCTAATAAGTCCTTCCCAAAGAACATCTCATAAGAATTTGGATTTGCAGCTGCAAGCTTGGCTAATGCATCTGCAACTGCATTGGCTTCCCTATAACAGTATGTAACCTCAATATGATAATTTTGAATTTTCCTTTGTGCTTCTTCAATTGCTTTCTTAGATTCCATGGCATTGATGTAAACTGATATAGATCCATTAATATAAGCATTTCTTTTACTTATGTTTGTTGCGAAATCTATCTCTTCCTCTCCTTCCCCTCCATTATTATTATTATTATTATTTTTAAACATCCGATCAATTCATAGTCCTCGTTCTTGGGCTGAGAGCCATTTATTAAAAGAGTCAAAAAGTAAATAGTTAGAATAGTAAAATTTTCAGCTACCTTTTAGCTGCTTTTATAATAAAGTATTATTTTGTACAATGGAGTCCCAATAATTAGGTGTGATAATGATTATCCACATATTCTGTATAGTTCAATTATGAATTCAAAGAAAATGTTAAGTTAATGTTTTAATTAATTTTGAAACATTTGATCTGATAAAAGTTTTCAAACTAAATGAATGTGAATTTGAAGATACATTCTTCATTTAGTATTTACGTTTTAGGTTCTTGAAAGTTGCATGTATTTTAAGAAAAATTCATGAACCTATTTTAAATCCTATTTAATGAAAACTTTTATGTTATGTAATTTTTATCCTATAAATAGTGTTTCATTCTTTTGGAAAAGGCAAGCACTTCAAGAAAACAATTTCCCCTTAAAACTTTAGAGAGACATTGATCATAAGGTAAAATCACCAATTCAAGAATAGAAGAGCAACTTTCTTGAATAATACTTGTTGTGGCTTAGTTGAATCCTGAAGATAGAGTTGTTATTTATTCTTCCGTTTGCTCGTGGGAGAGACTCCAACTATCTTCAAGAAATGTCTTAACGTGCCTCTAAGCCAAGCAAGTTTATTTTGGATTTCTTTTATTATTATCATCCTTGTTCTAACAATTTGAAGATAGTTGTCTTCTATGGCTACTACATCAACATTGAATGGTGTTCCATCTCTGCCTAATCCTAATTTTGAAATATTCGATGGCAAAGACTTTCCTAGATGGCGTGGAAAGATGGAATTCTTTTTAAGACGGTTGAAGTTGGCATATGTTCTTGAACAACCTTGTCCTAATGCTCCTGGTTATGAGGTAGCAACTGACGAGGCTACTTTGATTAAAGAACAAATTGCCAAGTGGAAAGATGATGATTATTTATGTAAGAATTATATTCTTGGAGGAAGGTCCAACAAATTTTATGATCAATATTATACCAAGTGCAAATTTGCTAAGGATATTTGGGACACTCTCCAAAATATCTATTTGGCGGAAGAGGCGAGTTCAAAGAAATTTCTTGTTTCAAACTATATGGAGTTCAAAATGATTGATGATAAGTCAATCACTGAACAAGTGCAAGAATTCCAACTTATAGCTAATAAAATTGCTATCTCTGGAATTGCTCTTGATGAAAACTTTCATGTTGGTGCTATTGTCTCGAAACTTCCTTCCTCTTGGAAAGAATACAGAAGCAAACTCTTACACAAAAAAGAAGATTTGACTCTTGAGCAATTGTTGCAGCATTTGCAAATTGAACAAGAGACTCGATATCGTGACAATAATATTTTGAAGGAACCCGTCATGAAAGCTCATGTGGTTGAAGAAAAATCAACCAAGAAGGAATCTGTTAATAAGAAAATTCCGAAGGCAAAGAGAAGTACAAATTTTAAGCGTACTAGTACCAATTCTAAGTCGGTTGAATGTTACCACTGTCACAAATTTGGTCACTATGCGCGTGATTGTAAAATTCTTAAAGCTGAAAAGAAGAAAGAAAAGGCAAATAATCATGGAAAAGATGAATTTGTAGCAATGGTTACCGAAGCATTTGTAGCAGGAAATCAAGTGGAATGGTGGATAGACACTGGCGCAACTCGTCATATATCAGGTGATCAAAATGCTTTCAAGACCTATGAATTAGTGGGGGACGACAAAGTTTTGTATATGGGAAACTCGTCCTCTGCTAAGGTTGTGGGAAAAGGAACTGTTGAATTGACGTTTACTTCCGGAAAGATAGTCACGCTGATGGACGTGTTGCATGTTCCTGAAATTCAGAAGAACTTGGTGTCAGGTACGCTTCTTTCGAAGCATGGTTTTAGAATGATTTTTGAGGCAGATAAATTTATACTGTCTAAAAATGGCATATTTGTTGGAAAAGGCTATGCTACAAATGGAATGTTCAAACTCAATATTGATAATGAAAATATTTCTGCTTATATTGTGGAGTCTCTAGATTTATGGCATGAACGTCTTGGTCATGTGAATTTTAGATCCATACAACTTGTGGTGAAAAATGGATTAATTAAGGACTGTGGAAAAGATCATACTACTAAGTGTCTTACTTGTAGTAAATGCAAGATAACAAAGAAACCTTTTAAGACGGTTGAAAGGTCTTACTTGTAGTAAATGCAAGATAACAAAGAAACCTTTTAAGACGGTTGAAAGGACATCCACACTTTTGGAATTAATTCACACCGATATCTGTGAGATGGATTGTTTGTCACGTCATGGTAAGAGATATTTTATCACTTTCATTGACGATTATTCAAGATATACATATGTCTTTCCATTAAGAACAAAAGATGAGGCATTTGAGTCTTTCAAAACATATAAAGCAGACGTTGAAAATAAATTGAGTTTGAAGATTAAATCAATTAGATCTGATAGAGGTGGAGAATATTTAAAATCAGATTTTATTGTTTTTTGTGAAAAAGAAGGCATTGAAAAACAATTGACTACATCTTATACACCACAACAAAATGGTGTAGCAGAAAGGAAAAATAAGAGTTTCATATAAATGGTTAATTCTATGCTTTATGGATCTGGTATGCCTGGAAATTTGTGGACTGAAGCCTTATTTTCAGCCTGTCATATTTTGAATCGAATACCTTCCAAGAAACTTGAGGCATCCCCTTATGAACTTTGGAAGAATCGAAAGCCAAATATAAATTATTTTAAAGTATGGGGTTGTTTGGCTCATGTTAGATTACCAGATCAACATTTGGCTAAGGTTGGCTATAGAGGAGTAGATTGTGTGTTTATTGGTTATTCTCAGACCAGTAAGGCTTATAGATTCTTAAATCTTGAGACTCCAAGTCCTCACACAATTATTGAATCTTTACATGCTAACTTTTTTGAGCATATATTTCCTAAGAAAAAAGAATCTTTAGAACAAGATGCAAGTTCTTTTACATCTCCTCTTAAAAGGAAAACAGTTGAGTCCGTGGAAGAAAGTCATCTGAGGCACAGTATAAGATCAGCCCAACCAAAGAACTTTGGACCTGATTTTCAAGTTTATTTGGTTGAAAAAAATCCTGAAAGTTACGCTGAAGCAATATCTTCCCATGATGCTCCTTTTTGGCGTGAAGCTATTGATGATGAAATGCATTCTATCATGTCAAATAATACATGGATTTTATCAAATCTTCCTCCTGGGTGTAAACCTATTGGTTGTAGATGGATTTTTAGGAAGAAATTAAAATCTGATGGTACTATAGATAAGTATAAAGCTCGCTTGGTAGCAAAAGGTTTTACTCAAATTAAAGATATTGATTATTTTGATACCTTTGCACCTGTAACTCGGATGACATCTATTCGGCTCTTAATTGCTTTAGCAGCAATTCATAATATGATAATTCATCAAATGGATGTTAAGACCGCGTTTTTGAATAGAGATCTAGATGAAGAAGTTTACATGAAACAACCAGAGGGGTTTATCATTCCTGGTCAGGAACATAAAGTTTGTAAGTTTCGTAAATCTCTTTATGGATTAAAACAAGCTCCAAAGCAATGGCATGAGAAATTTAGAAAGGCCATGATTTCTAATGGCTACTCAATCAATGGTGGCGATATATGCATATTCAGTAAATTTCAGGAAAATTCGGGAGTTATAATTTGTCTCTATGTGGATGACATGTTGATCTTTGGAACTGATATTGAAAGAGTTAAAGAAACAAAATCATTTCTTGCTTCTCAGTTTGAAATGAAGGATCTTGGAGAAGCTGATGAAATTTTGGGCATTAAAATTTTGAGATCAGCTAATGGTTTGACTCTTACTCAAGCAAGTTATATTGAGAAAGTTCTGAAGAGGTTTGGTCATTTTGATGACAAGCCTGCTCCTACACCATTTGATCCTAGCATCAAACTAGTGCGAAACTCTAGTGACATTCTTGATCAATTGACGTATTCTCAGATTGTTGGGAGTCTTATGTATGCCATGCATTGTACCAGGCCAGATATTGGTTATGCAGTAGGAACTTTGAGCAAGTTTACCAGTAACCCCGGAGTTGAACATTGGAATGCCTTAATTCGTGTTTTAAGGTATCTAAAGGGCACGATTAATAATGGCCTACATTATTCTACCTTTCCAGCAGTTATTGAAGGCTATAGTGATGCTACTTGGAATTCTGATCCAAATCACTCTAAATCTATTACTGCTTGGATTTTCACTTTGGCCGGAGCAGCAATCTCTTGGAAATCAAAGAAGCAGACATGTATTACTCACTCAACCATGGAGTCAGAATTTATAGCTATGTCTTCTGCTGGAGAAGAAGCTGACTGGCTTCGAAGTATGTTGATAGATATTCCTATGTGGAGTAAGCCAATGCCACCTTTGACTATCTATTGTGATAATAAAACTGCTATTTTTCGGGCTTCAAATGATTGTTACAATGGAAAATCAAGGCAAGTTCGTCTTAAACACAATCATGTGAGAAGACTATTGGAGGATGGCATAATATCGCTTCAATATGTGAAGTCCAGATTTAATCTAGCAAATCCTTTGTCTAAAGGGTTAGGCAAAGAGTTAGTAATGGAAACTTGTAAAGGGATAGGAATAAAGCATGTTGTAAATTAATTGTACTTTATGGTAACCCTACCTAATGATGTAATCTTAGGTCAAAGGGAAAAACAAGTAAAGTTACAATTGTGGAGCACATCAATAAAACTTCCATTTCTTCAAAGAGTGAGTAAATATGCATAGGTTGAGATTCTATTCTCTTAATAAATCTATAAGACCGATCTCGGTTGGAGTTAGTATGACGACTCTTGATAGATTTACCAATATTCCTACTGTAGAGGAGGATGAGATTATATTCTCTTAATAAGTCTATAAACCGGTATCGGTTGGAGTGTGTAGGAACCCTCTTGATAGATTTATCGACACTTTGCTTTAAAGGAGGATGAGATTAAATTCTCGTAATGAATTCATAGACTGTTTGGTCAGAGTATGCAAAGTTACTCTTGATGAATTCACCGCGCTAAGTGCGAAGTGAAGGCCGCTTCAATAAGATTTTTAACAGGGAAATCTTAAAGCACTTAGTTTAAAGGATTCAGGACACATGACCGTAAGGTGTCAAAGGATTACGATTTTCACCGGAACATAGTAATGTGCGTGGAAATTTTTCTACTTCATTTAATGATCTACTCAGTTCAAGATTCGTTCACTAAGTAGTCAATGATTTAGAATGTATTCACTAGCTAATGGTTCAAGTCCAAAAGACACCATTATTGATGCATATTACTAGATTAATGTCTCAAAAATATTTTCAAAATTTCTTGAAACAAGTGAGGGATTGTTAAATTAATGTTTTAATTAATTTTGAAACATTTCATCTGATAAAAGTTTTCAAACTAAATGAATGTGAATTTGAAGATACATTCTTCATTTAGTATTTTACGTTTTAGGTTCTTGAAAGTTGCATGAAAGTTGCATGTATTTTAAGAAAAATTCATGAACCTATTTTAAATCTTATTTAATGAAAACTTTTATGTTATGTAATTTTTATCCTATAAATAGTGTTTCATTCTTTTGGAAAAGGCAAGCACTTCAAGAAAACAATTTCCCCTTAAAACTTTAGAGAGACATTGATCATTAGGTGAAATCACCAATTCAAGAATAGAAGAGCAACTTTCTTGAATAATACTTGTTGTGGCTTAGTTGAATCCCGAAGATAGAGTTGTTATTTATTCTTCCGTTTGCTCGTGGGAGAGACTCCAACTATCTTCAAGAAACGTCTTAACGTACCTCTAAGCCAAACAAGTTTATTTTGAATTTATTTTATTATTATCATCCTTGTTTTAACAGAAAAAAATAGTCTCTATAATTGCACAACTATCCAAAGACGACAAAAAAAAGTTGGGAGCTTTCAATGTCACATACGACGTCAAATTGCCTCGTAAAAGCATACTCTCTCTCTCTCTCAATATATATGATATAATTTGACTAGATAATTCCTTTTTAAAAGACTTTTAAAATTTGTGATCTAAAATAAGTCATAAATATTTGTATGGCTGTAAATTATTTCATTAAAAATAAAGAATTTTTTTTAAGTTAAATTACTTCTAAATATAAAAATATGTCATTTATTTTGAACAGACTAAAGAAAAGTTTATTATATAAATTGGGACAGAAAGAATATTAAATTACTAGTTCACGTGAAACGAAAGTTAAGAAAATGGGAACATCGTACTATTAAATGTATAATCACAGTCTATTCAATTGCTCAATTATTCAAAGACGACAAAGAAAATTAGGAGCAACTGATGTTACGGGTTAAAAGACGACATCAAAATTTGCATTGCTAAAAATTATATATATAAATTTCTTACTTCATGTGAATATAAAAAAAATATAATGGTAAGAAAATGGAAATAGAGTCCTATATTTTGAGTTGAGTCAGTACACAAACACTCTTTAATTCACGGAGATTTCCACAAATAAGAAAACTTGAAACCACTGATATTTTGTTCCCTTTTAAGAATTGTTTTGCAGAAACAACTACTCCCTCCGTTCACTTTTACTTATTCACTATAAATTTTGCACACTTTTTAAAAAATAATAAATGAAGTATATAATTTACTATGATACCCATATTAATTGGTGCATATTTTTATTGGACTTGGAAAATAATTTGAATGAGTAATTAATATTATGAGCAAAACAGAAATAAATAAATTGTCTTATCTTGATATGCTAAAAGTGACAAGTAAAAATAAAAATGTATTTTTAGAATACTGGACAAGTAAAAGTGAACGGTGGGAGTATAAGAATGAATTATAGATGACCTTTTGTCTTTTCAATTATTTACAAGTATTCAGGACAAGAACAAAATTTGATATTATTGAATTGGTCCCAAACTTAGTTGGACGGACAAATTTACATGTACCCAAGAATGAATTATATAGATGACCTTTTGTCTTTTCAATTATTTACAAGCATTTAGGACAAGAACAAAATTTGATATTATTGAATTGGTCCCAAACATAGTTGGACGGACAAATTTACATGTATCTTTCAATTATTCGCAAATACAATATTTAATTGAGCTAACAGCTGGGGAGGGAATGTATATAGTTCTAGGGATAATTTCAGGGATAATTTTAGTGACCTTTCCTCAGGTTTGATTTCTCTTCGCTTACCGCTCATGTAATTTATAATATTACGTTTACCTCCCTTATTTTGATTTTTTTTTTGTAACAATTGATTTAAGTTATTAATTATTAATGTAAAAATTTATGAACTGACTAATTTACCCTTCTTTTTAGTATATCCTATTATTTAGTTTATTTTGTAAAAAGTTTTTTTAAACAAATTCCGTTTCATCTTCCATTAAAATAATTTTCCATCTCCCAAAACCCATTCTGCCAAACTCGTTATGATAATGAGCCAACTATAAGGATAAAATATATACAACGCACCAAACATGCTAAGAGTTCCCAGAACCAGTAGAATCATGAAATTCGAAGCATTCTTTTTATGAATTTAGTAAAAGAATTATTTTTATTAATTATTTGTCAAGATCTCTGCGATACTGAAAACTAATTTGTTTGACTAATTTTATTGAAAATGAAGAGTTTTATGTCAAATGTTGGAAAGTTGTATAACTCAAAACTCTTTTCTTATCGGCTAGAATACAAACAAATTAACACACACTTTGTCCTAATTTTAATCATCTTCTTTTCCCGTTCAATAATTAAAGTCATATTAAAATAACATTCTTATTTTTTAAAATATTTTGTCCTAGTTGCGGACACTATTATAAGCGATTTTACCACAAATAGTATAAATAATAAGACCATTTTATACAAAATAAGTTTTAATGGAAAATGGAAAAAGAATGATTCTAAAGGGATTTTTAAAAAGTTTAAAAATGAATAGTAAATAAGAAAGGCAAATTAGCCGGATCATAATTTTTTATATTAATAATTAATAAGTTATATGAATTGTTACAAAAAATACAAAATAAGGAAGGTAAGCGTAATATCGCAAACCACAAGGGAGATGAGTGAAACGAAGTCAAACCTGAGGAGAGGTCTCTGAAATTGTACTCTAAATTTTTCCCGAAAACTCACATTAGCAATATAACTTTTTGGGCATTTAAATACCCCCTATTCTTGTTAGTAGGGAGATTAATTGCCCCTTAAACTAAATAGTCAATCTCGATATTGATAGTGTAATACACTCACCGCCATGTCAACGCCACATCAGAATTCTAATAATTTTAATTCCACGTCTGCTCCGAATTTCAAAGCACAAAGCTTTAATTCAATTGTTGTTGATAGAGCTAACTGGTGGAGGTTTCATTCGTCATTGTATTCTACTGGTCACAACTCTGGCTACTGGCAGTTTATTCCTAGGAAAAATTCCCAGATTAGGGAATAGAGTATTAATTTTCCGGCGCCGGACGAGTCATCGGAGATGGCGTAGCAAACTTAACGCAAAGAGAAAAGAAAGAGAAGTTTTAAAATGGAAAGGGAATATTACGAAAATTAGTAAATAATACTCCCTATGTTTCAATTTATGTGAACATATTTTTTTTTTAGTATGTGCCAAAATGAATGACCTCTTTTCTAATTTGGAAACAAATTCACTTTATGAAATGATTTACAGCCACCCAAATATTCAAGACTTATTTTGAACCACAAGTTTCAAAACTTTTCACTTTTTCTTAAATATCGTGCCCAGTTAAATGGGTTCACATAAATTAAAACGGAAGGAGTAATTAGTTTTATGTCATCCAATTACAAAATGACATGTGTATAATTTTGTCAGTTTTTTAATTTTTTTTTTCTCTTCTCACTCGCCTTTAGGAAGGTGAATGCATTTTTTCTGTCATGTCATCTCTTAAGGGATATTTACTACACTATCGACAATAATAAGGGGGACTTAAACGCCCGTAAAGTTACAGTGCTAAAATGAGTTTTGTAGACAAATCTAGGGGTGATTTTATGTATTTTCTCACTCGCATTTAGGAAGGTAAGTGAACTTTCTTTGCCATGTCACCTCTTAATGGGATATTAATACACTATCGACAAGAATAGGAGGGGACTTAAACGCCCGTAAAGTTATAGGTTGTAAGATAGCAATGTACTCATTTTTTATTTTCCTTAAATACCCTTATTTGTCGATTACCAACACATTTTGTAGAATGACGAAAAAGCTCATCTTTTAATGTGTTGGTAATTGACAAATAAGGGTATTTAAGGAGAAAGAGATTGGGAAGGCGCTCAATAATGTGTTGGTAATTGACAAATAAGGGTAGTTAAGGAAAACTATGATTAATTAACATATATTTTTGAATAAGGGTAGTTAAGGAATTTATTACAAATTTGAATCTTTTTTTTGAAAAAAAAAAAAGAATTGTGATATTTTTGTTTTGTAACTGATTCATGAACATGCTTAATTTTAAAATAACAAAGTGCAATGCTCATGATTATAGTTTATGTCACTTTTATAAAAAATAATGACATTTTCTTTCCAAGTGGGAGTTCTAAATTGGTAGGCAACTTGCTCATTTAGAACTATTGTTACGGTTCGCTTTTACGCGGGTTAAAGCATAAAGGCTACTACGAGGTTGTTGGTGCTCTAATTGGATTTAGTATTTTTTTAGAGTCGCCACCTAATTTATTTAAAGGAAAACTAGGAAAACTGGGTAAAAGATTTTTCAAGCAAGAGAGAAATATTTTTGGTACCAAAGTTCGAGGTAAGGGTTCTGGTGATCCCCTAGGGAAGGTTTTACGCACCCAGGTATTAAAGATCCATAGAATACGATTGACCTACGAGCTTCAATGTGTGATTAATGTATTATTTGCTTAAAAATGTTTAGTTTTCCTCAAAAATGTCATTCATTTCTTTATCATAAACTCAAGAAAAATTTAGCAAAAAGTCCCCTTAAAAAGGGAGTTTTTAGGTTTAAAAATTCGCATAAGTGTTCAACTCACTTTATTGCTGGACTAGAACACACCCGAGATTTCTCCCGAGTAGAGTCACTACTATTCTAGTTCTAATAAAATGAGTTTAGTTCTCACGGGTTTTATATACATATATGCAGAAAAATATGGAGTATATCTCCGATTTTTGTACGTGTATGTATATATATAAGAAAGCACAAGTGTTGATTTAAGTTCAATTTTGTCATTGAAGCTCATATAATCAGTCCATATTCTAAGTCCAAATCCGTCTCAATCTCAAACTAGTCCAATAAATTTCTTTGCTTTCAGTCCATAATATTATCGGGCTTTTTGGCCCAGATCAGCTCAAAAATTGCTTGAGTCCACGTTAAAAACAATTCATTTCTATTTTAAAACAATCACAATTTTTTAACTTCAAGTTTCTAGAATTTCGTTCCCAATGATTGAAGTGCTCTAACCAAATAAATTCTTTCATACAATCTTTAAATCACTTCTTCATTTCTTGCCTTAAATTTAAACTCTTAGCAAAGAGCAGTTTTCGGTTCCATCAGTGGGCTTGAGGCCCAAACAATTTAAGTATCCTCCATTTTTATCATCCAAATTCCTCAAAGAGGCGGAAGGCCCAAATCATTTTACTACTTAACCTTTTTCTGAAACCATTTAATTTATCCGAAAACATTGAGCCAATTTTAAACCTTAGTAAAATCAAATCAAGTACCATTTTTCACGCAAAATTAAAATTAACCGAGTTTTGAAAGTGTTTTGAGCGAATTCCTAAAATACTAAGTGTTTCCTAAGTTCTACGCATACATAAAGGGTTTCAATATTTTTCATGTCTTTACAAGTACATATATACATATAAAAATTGAAAAAAAAAAACAAAGGAGTAAAGTTAGGATGGTGGGCCTACCTAAACCCACCAGTTAGCTATTTTTACCCATAGTTGGGCGTTCATGCAAATATTAGCTTCTCTTTTCATATATTTCTTTCGAACTAGATGAAGAAGAGATGTTGGGCTAAGGTTTATGCGAGAATACAACGGCCCAAATGGCCCGAGATGAAGTCCCATGCATACAAAGGGGAAGACAAAAAAAATGGATTAGAGAGTATCTATGGCTTCGCAAATTAATTATCAAGAACTTAACGAGGAACACAATTATATCATGTAGACATATATGCATACATGTACACACTTCGCAAAATAGACGAGCAAGAATTGAGGGCCCAAATTCAGAATCACATACAAGCGAGGGCCCAATCAAGACAAACAGATAAAGGAATAGGCCCAAAGTTTTACCACAATACATATGCAACAAAGCACATATCAGTCTTAAATGATATACAAAATATATATATTCTTATACATATTAGAGTGTATACAAGCTATATACACCTTGTATATCTCATGTACTTTATCATGCAAACAACCCCAGTTAAGGCAAAGAACTAAAGTAATCATGATGTAATGACCCATTTCGTCGTTAATGTGAAATCCGAGGAAACCCGCCTCTCTGACTCCTTAAGAATGTCTTCGTTCAGTTATATTTCTGAAAATCACTATTTTAATCGAACATGTGGTGCGTATCGCGTGAGACTTGAAATGTGGGCCACCAGGCCGAGTTGGGCCGCCACAGTGGCTGGACAGATGCTACAGCAGTGGCGCTGCAGTGGTGGTATCATCGCCAATGCGGCAAGTGTTTTTGCCCAGTTGCGACGGCAACTCAGCCTCCTTAACAGTACCGTCGAAGCGGTTCCCATACCGTTGGAGCAATGACGTATAGTGGAAATCCCTATTGTAGTGTCATTTCGGGATTTGACCTCATTTTCCAAAACCCTAAAGAGTCCACCCGCCCTCTAGTCCTTTTAGGAGCCTAAAATCAGATTTTGTTGGGAATGTAAATCCTCCTATCCTCTTCTAATTCCTTCCTGCACATAGTAATTTGTTCCTAAAAGTCTTCACCTGGAGAGCTAACAAAATAGGTATCACTAAACCCTAGATAGGAAGGATGATTGGTTAGCTTGTTCTTCATATGTAGTTCCTTGATTTAAATCTCTCATGTTCTTCACCCTAGATTGGTTAATAACCTAGATTCCTATCTTCTTCCTAATGGTAAATGAGTTTTCCATGAATCTTGGAAATGGACTTTCTCAAGGAAATAGTTAAAAATGGCAACTTGGTCTAGCAATAACTCTTTATGGTTAGGAAAAGTGTTCTTTTGGTAATAAAAGCCTACAAATCTGAGGGTGATCCAAATTCCTAAATTTTCCTTATCAATCCGAAATCCCTTACAAGTGTGTTAATGGTGATTCATATCCTTGGATCTCATGAGCATTTCAAGTTCCTTAGTTCGGGTTACGACGTGATGAAACGAATTGAAGGTCTACGGATGTTTGTGGCACCCGTTCAGCCCTGAGGTCGGTTACGGCTTTTCTTCTTGGTAGACTCCGGTTAGATTTACATATTCATGTATTAGAAGAAACGGAGAATGCATGTATAGGTATTGGAGATTTGGGATGGATTCTTATGATGGTACTGCTATATGGCGTTTGTGTTCGAGCTTTGGCTTGTAGATTCCCTAGGATTCTTGTATTGGTTTCCTTTGAATATCGGTGGATTTTTTGTGACTTGGAAGTAGTTATTGGTAATTACTTTTCTATGTTCCTTGATGGGAAATTTCCGTAGGAATGCACCTAATTGGTTCTATGTTAATAATAGTGATTTTCCTTTCGTCTTGAAACAGATAAATGTACCAACGTTCATGAAATTGATTCTAGACTGGGTATTAGTGAAGTTTTGTGAGTAGAAGGTGAATTATCATGTGTTAATCTTGATAGATAGTAAAAAACCGAGGTTATATTATTATGTGGCTTGATTGTTCTATTGTTGTTGGTTTGATGCCACGCGTTGGTGGTGGATATTGGGGATTGTTGTTCCATCGTGATTGTAATGTTATAGTATCTCACTGGTTGTTGTTGATATGAGGATAGAGTTCCATATGACTTGTGTATTCTTTCATGATATTGTTGGCGTACCCATGTTGGTAATTATGATATTGAACCGATTATTGATGTTGATACATACATTGCACGCATTCTCATCCTTTATGATATACTGTTGATACACTGTTGGTACTTGATGAAACACTGTGATGAGCTGGGCTCGGTATTTTTAAATGAGAGTGATGTGAGAGTTCGATATCCGATGATAGTCCTAAAATCATGGATTGAGTGAGTGTATGGACTCCGCGGGTCCCCCAGGGTGGTGCCGGTGAGAACCCACCGTGGGCAAAGATCCGAAGTCTCGTCTATTTGTTGGGCAAAGATCTGGGACGAGTGGCACTTAGACTTCGCAAGTCATCTTGGGTTGTGCTATCGAGACGTGGAGGTATTCCGTCCGAAGTGCATGTGTACACAGCATTGCATTACTGCATTTGCATTCATACATTATTGCATTGCATTGCATCATAGCTTATATTGAGATGATTTGGTGTTTTACTTGTGATGTTAGTTTCGGATTGGATGTATTATGACTGGGCACATTTGGGTTTAGATACTCTATTTAGGAGATGACGCGTACTTAGTTCCAACTCTGGTTGCCTTATACTTGTTAATTTATCTCGTTGATATTTCGTAGGCTTAGTTATCTGTTTAGGCTTACTAAAAGGATGTAGAATAAAGAATATCTTAATGACGAGTTGACTCCTGTACTAATAAGGAATGGCATTATGATATATGACCAATATGAAACTATTGTGGAATTGATTGGTGTCTATTAGAGAAGAGTTAAATGTTTTTAAGAGTCTTGATGTTATACGAGTGGTAGATAGATGTATGATATTGGTCTAGTTGCTTATCATGCCTATTTGTGAATTCTTTTACTGATATGTGCTTCTAACCATTGTCGGCCTATGATGCTTACTCAGTACATGTTGATTGCACTGATACTACTCTTGCTACATCCCTTTTGGGGTGTAGAGTGTTTCAGGTGACTGATTGCGATACGTTGGGAGATGCACAGTACCTATCTTGAAGATCTCCTCCCACTTCATTCTGGGATGGAGGATTAGTCTTAGAGTTGTATTTCATTCTAAAATTGGGTCGTGACAAGTTGGTATCAGAGCCTAGGTTGCTGGTCTCACAAGTACAAGAGCAATGTCTAGTAGAGTCTCGTGGAATGGTACGTAAACCTCCGTGCCCATCCACAGGAGGCTATAGGGCATTTAGGAAATTTCCCTTATTTCGTTCAAATCGTGCAACTTCTGTCAAATTGGTATCTCGGTGGATTCAATTAGTACCTACGAGGTTCCAATTGGTATCTACGCAGGAGAGCGTGTTACGTCGCCGTTTCGACTTAGTGTGAGGACCTTATTTGGTTTGTTCCGTGAGTGAAATTTGTTGAAAAATGTTGAAGTATTACCGTTCAGTGGTACTGCCACAGTGGTCCTTCAGCCGCTATGGCGGCGTCTCTACCGCTGTAGCGGTTTACCCAGTTCCTTTATGGCCGTTGTTGCGGTCCCTTTTCCGTCGAAGGGGGACCACTATAGTGGTCTGAGAGATCGCAGAAGCGGCATGCCTGAGATCAGCGGCCTGTCTCTTCCCTGTTTTTGATTAACCTCCCCTGATCTAAATACAGCCATAACAGGATGCACAACAGAAGTCCACAAATAGCAGTCACGTGAAACAAGCCCGACAGGGGCGGGAAATCATCCAAAAACTTACTACAACCAAATTATCCGAAAAACCAAAAAGGAATGGCCCAAAACAGAAGACCAAACCACAAAGTCCAAACAAGATAAAACCAACAGAAATTGTTTTAAACATCCAAGCCAACAAGGCAAACCAAATAAAAATTGTTTGAAAACTAAAAAGCCCTACAAGGGAAACCAAGCATAATATAAAGGGGGAAGGAGATCTCTAGGCCACCAGCATGCTGGTCGCACCATCATCATCCGACTTGCCACCACCAACATCATCAAATCCACCTTGGCCACTATCATCCCGGGGAGAAGGAATACTGCTCAAAGTCATCATCGTCCTCTACTAGCATCGGCACATTGGGGTACATGTTGCCCCGCATTCCCTTGATGCCCCTCCAAGACCTGATGTGAAGCTTGTCGCGTGACTTGTTCTTCATCTTCTCTCTGTCAAAGTCATTGCGAATCTTACTGTGATTTTTAGCCAGCGTGGTATAGGCAATCTGTAGGTTGGTGATTGACTCACCCATCTTCTTCTGGGTCTCAAAATACCCCTTCATCTCCTCCTGAGTGGGGTAGCTAGTGGCAGCTCCTGATGAACCGGACCCGCCAGAGGGCATGGACATCATCTGGAACATAGAGATCATCTCATCAAAGCGCGAGTCCATGCGCTCAAAAGGACCCTAGATACGAGGAGTCCCAGTCCCAACACCATCTCCAGCCCCAATGTCAGCCCCAGCTCCGCTCCCCCCCTCACCTGCATTGTCCACCTTCCTCCTCTTTCGACTAATGACCGCGGTTCCGTAACCCTTCACTCGTAGTGGATGAAAAGGAGCATAAGAGTGGACCCAGTCATCATCACCCTTCTCAGGAACCTTAGCCCTCCGGCATAAGGAAGTAATGGAACTAATCAGAGACGGGAACATCAAGCTCCCTCCACCATCCTCCAGGAAATCCTTCCACTACGCAATAATCTGCGTCCTCACATTTACAGGTATGTCGGTAAGGACGCAAGCAACAATAAGGGCACGAGTATAGGTCACTTCATGGGTGTTCGAAGAGGGGCGGACCAGGCGACAAACAAGGTGCAACCATCTCTTGGCATCTACAGTAAAATGATCACTATATATCGCCCCCTACCATGAGACTAGAGGGTCTTCTCTATATCATTTGCATGTACTAGTTGAGAGGCCAACCACATAAAATCCTTCTCAGCTGCTTTCTCTTCATAGGGCTCTTCCGAGCGATCGTCTAATTATTAGACCCGATTGATAGCCCTTGACCCCACCTTTACTGGAGTACCCCTCACTATAACCGCCGGGCTGAGAGAATCCCAATCAACTGTAGGCAGCATAGCATAAAATTTCCTTACCCATGATTCATTGCAATTGCCTGGATCTCTTACCAAACAAGTCCATTTTGTCCTTAACAACCCTTTCCAGAAATCAGGAGCACGCGTTTTCACATTGGCCATGTCAAATCCCCGCTCCAACAGTAAAGAAATAGACCTTTGGCTTAAGTGTGGTCGTTTAATTTGACGAGTGGGAAGCTTTTCATAAGTGGGCACCTCCTCGTTTTGTGGTACCTCCTTTTTGTTTTGAGTTATTGTGCCTGTAAAAGAATTAGAAGTGTGTTAATTTTCATGTCTTATCAGTTTCCTATCATTCTAGTAAGAAACAACATGAAAAACTTGGTAAAATCTATCCTAGCACGAAAGTGTACAACTGCAGAATATGCAGGTGCCGATGTAGTTGTCTGCAAACCACCCTAGCGGTACTGTTATGATGGTACACAGACCGCCACAGCGGTCTCTCACAAGTCCCTGATGACCTCTACAGCGGTTCTGAGCACCACAACGGCAACGCTGCAGCAGTCAGCTAACCGCTGTAGCGGTATCGTCGTCCCCGACGGAAACCCCAAATTTCCAGATTTCTAACCCCATTCTTCGAGTCAAAAACTTATGTTTAAGCACGAATCGGGCAGAAAATCAGTGTGCATGAAGTTTTAACCCCATAGGAGTGCTATTCTAACAACAAATCAGCTCGGAATTCGAGAAACTTCAAAAATCTTCTTTAAAGAATTTCCTTTACTATGTTCAAGTTTTGTGGCTTAAATCAGTGCTATAACCACGCTACATTCAAGAAGAAGGCTATCCTAACGATTAACTGGTTCCAATTACTCTTAAATTTCATCCTAATAGTGTACCAACCCAAAACCCAAAAACCCCAACTTTGTACCACAAAACTCCCATCCTTCTAGGCTTGTTACTTCTTATTTCGGTTTTATCCTTTAACTAGGGAGTAAGGGGGAACAAATTTTTACCTTGTTTTTGAAAACTTTAAGGAGTGGATGAGAGTTGATTTTCTTGCCTTGAACCTTCCTATCTGTGAATGGGAGCCTTGCTTTGTGTTGAGTAGGAAGAGTAAGGGTATGGGAAAGTTTTAGTTGGAGTAGAATAGGAGTGGGGGTAGGTGTATTGAAGAGTGTAGAGATATTTTTTCGGTTATGGGGTGGTGGGAAGTGAAGAGGAAGAGGCTACTGCCTCTTTATATTCTGTCCAGCGAGGAGCCGCTGTAGCGGTAAAGTCGCCGTTGCTGCGGCGGCGTCATAGCGGTCATGCATGTCGTTAAGGCGGCTGCTTGCAAATCGTTGTGGCCACAACGGCGGCCTATATTGGCACTGTAGCGGTTCCGTCCCGGCGGTCTGCTAGCCGCTGGAGCGGTTTGACCAATTTTGTCCATGAAGTTCTTGATACGTTTTGGTATATTTCGAGCCTTACATCATACGGTGGACCTCTAGCAAATCACTCGTTAATCCTGAGTTATTCTTTTCTTGATACGTTGGGAAGCTTATGTAATCCATAAGACTCCAAATTGCTCGGGATTATAGTGCGAGTTATGAGAGTAGGTGGTGATCACAAGTA
Organism: Lycium barbarum; assembly: GCF_019175385.1. NCBI lineage: Eukaryota > Viridiplantae > Streptophyta > Magnoliopsida > Solanales > Solanaceae > Lycium > Lycium barbarum. Next base: position 116,180,084 of record NC_083343.1, on the reverse strand, counting down.
TGGTGTTGGGTACGTGACCCGGAACGGTCAAGTACAATCGGGTGATTTTCTTTTTAACTATGTCTAAGTGTGCTAAGTAACAAGGTTCCTCGGCTATGATATTCGTCCTATTTCCTTCTGCTAAATTCGTGATACAAGAATAAGAATGTTCTATTAAGGTCATGGCATATTTGTCACCCGTCAATGCATGTTTGTTCCCTTGCCGTTCGAGGACGAACGATTGTTCAATTGGTATCTGATGTAACGATCTGTTTCATCGTTAATGTGAAATTCGAGGAAACCCGCCACTCTGACTCCTTAAGAATGTCTTCGTTCAGTTATATTTCTGGAAATCGCTATTTTAATCAAACCTGTGGTGCGCATCGCGTGAGAGCTTGAAATATGGGCCACCAGGCCCAGTTGGGCTGCCACAACGACTGGACAGGGGCTATAGCAGTGGCACTATAGCGGTGGTATTACTGCTAATGCGGCGAGTGTTTTTGGCCAATTGGCCACCTTAACGGTACCGCCGAAGCGGTTCCCATACCGTTGGAGCGGTGACGTACAATGGAAATCCCTATTTAAGTGTCATTTCGGGATTTGACCTTATTTTCCAAAATCCTAAAGAGACCATCCGCCCTCCAGTCCTTTTGGGAGCCTAAAATCATATTTTGTTTGGACTTTGGAATGTAAATCCTCCTATCTTCTTCTAATTCCTTCTTGCACATAGTAATTTGTTCCTAAAAGTCTTCACCTAGAGAGCTAACAAAATAGGTATCACTAAACCCTAGATGGGAAGGATGATTGGTTAGCTTGTTCTTTATATGTAGTTCCTTGATTTAAATCTCTCATGCTCTTCACCCTAGATTGGTTAATAACCTAGATTCCTATCTTCTTCCCAATGGTAAATGAGTTCTCCATGAATTTTTGAAATGGCTTTTCTCAAGGAAAGAGTTAAAAATAGCAACTTGGTCTAGCAATAACTCTTTATGGTTAAAAAAAAGTTCTTTTGGTAATGAAAGCCTAGAAATCTAAGGGTGATACAAATTCCTAAATTTTCCTTTTCAATCCAAAATCCCTTACAAGTGTGTTAATGTTGAATCCTATCCTTGACTCTTATGAGCATTTCAAGTTTCTTAGTTCGGGTTACGACGTGATGAAACGAATTGAAGGTCTACGGATGTTAGTGGTACCCGCTCAGCCCCGAGATAGGTTACAACTTTTCTTCTTTTGTAGACTTGGTTAGATTTACATATTCATGTATTAGAAGAAATTGAGAATGCATGTATAGGGATTGGATATTTAGGATGGATTTTTTGTGACTTGGAAGTAGTTGTTGGTAATTACTTTTCTATGTTCATTGATGGAAAATTTTCTTAGGATGCGCCTAATTGGTTCTATGTTAATAATAGTGAATTTCCTTTGGTATTGAAACAGATAAATGTACCAACATTCGTGAAATTGATTCTAGACTGGGTATTAGTGTAGTTTTGTGAGTAGAAGGTGAATTATCATGTGTTAATCTTGATAGATAGTAAGGAAGCAAGGTTATATTATTATGTGGCTTGATTGTTCTATTGTTGTTGGCTTGATGCCACGTGTTGGTGGTGGATATTGGGGATTATTGTTCCATCGTGATTGTAATGTTGTAGTATCTCACTGGTTGTTGTTGATACGAGGATAGAGTTCCGTATGACTTGTGTAGTCTTGCATGATATTGTTGGCGTACCCATGTTGGTACTTATGATACTGAACCGATTATTGATGTTGATACATACATTGCACACATTTTCATCCTTCATGATATACTGTTGATACACTGTTGGTACTTGATGAAACACTGTTTATACCAAACACTCATGAATAGCTTAGACCTCGCAGATCATTACTGGTAAGTTATAACACATGGAAGGCTTCAGGTTATTAAAAAAAAACAAAAAACAAATAGAGGATGTTCAAATGGGAGGCCAAGATATGTTAACTTAAGCAGCTACCATGTTAACATAGATCAATCTCAAGTTTGAGCAATCTTGTTCAAGTCTAACAAAAGCATTTTTTTTTTCAAATTCCTTATATATATATATATATATATATATATATATATATATATATATATATATATATATATATATATATATATATATATAACTCTCAAGGGATTGAAAGAACATTTAAACATTTTGAGTAAAAACAGGGGCTAAATGTACTTTAAACATACCAAGGGCAGTGTCAGACAAATAAAAGCACATGATTACTCAGAAACTATAGCAACAGGTACTTAGAAAACCAAATAGGTATTTTCATATTCAAGAGGGATCATACTACACTCAAGCACAAGTAATTATCTTATCATGGTTTACCTAACACAAATCAAGTAGATTTATCAAATTCTCAAATCAAGGGCCTTAGAGTCAAAATTTTAGCCAAACAGATTAACCATTTGAACATCACAAATCCTATAAGCAGATAATCAGGGCATTCAAAAGGATATCATACTGAGTTTGGGTCGCTTGAATCTCATTCTTTTTACCCATATATAGACTTTGGGATACTGAAACATGTTTAAACAAACCACAGGAGCATACTAACCATCTAACAAGTCATATACAGATTCATACCCAAACTAATACCAATATTTCAAAGGGGCATGAGACTGAGCCAAATGGAGTAATGACTTTTAGAAATACTTTGACCTAACTGAAAACATGAAGAAGCCCTCTGCTAAATTAAACATGCTTCAGAGGTTGCAAAGTGGTCTAAATACATGTTAAGTTAAAACACATGAAGCTAAGCACAAACATATTATAGTGTCTAAGTCTCTAAACTTATAAATCAGACTATCAATGAACTAACATGATTTAGGTTGTGGATCATAATCAAGTAGTTACAAGATCTCTATTACTACTGGACTGAACAGGATTAAACATATAAAACATGTTTGGGCAAATTACAGATTGACTAAGTAGGATTAAGAATAATTAACAACTACAAATCCGAGCTAGTCCTATCATTAACTAAAATCAAGCATGATTAATAACTTCAAAGCTAAGCTAATCACATGGTTAGGCAAGCTAACTGAGTCAAACAGAGTCTATAAGCATATTATTTGATAGACAATAACACAGATTAGCTAGTCAGTATTGAACTAATCTAAACTATATTAAACATGTATTAACATGCTTAAATAAAGTAATAAACTACACATACATAGCTAATTAATCAATACTAAAAATAAACTAAGAACATAAATAACACATAAACATATAGGCAAACAAGAAATGCTAAAAAAATAAACAAAAAGAGAGAAAATTACCTTTTCTGTGCGCAGCCTTGGTCGAGTTTGAAATTGGAGACCTCTTTATTCTCCTTTCACCTTAAGCTCAGCCACAAAACGAGGAAAAAAAAGTTTCAAAACTTAACTATTCTAAAAACATTAAAGGTTTCAAAGCAAATTGCTAAAACCCTAGGTATTTGTAGATTTTTGTTTTTTGTGAAAATCTGATGGTATTTCGTCTCAGTCAAAATGTGAATTGGGTGTTCTATAATAAAAAATAATAATAAAAAAAAAATATAGACCCCCAATTTTCTCAAACACTAGATTGGAACCGATGTGGGACAAAGCCAATTTCTCAAAATTATTTATCTCAGAACCAATTCACAATTGAGATTGAAAATAAATAAGCAATGAAAGGCCAGATTCAACCCCAAAAGATAGATCCATTCAGTTCATCTCGAACCAATAGCAATCATGGATTTCAAACGCAACAGAACAAAACCCATTAAGGATTTTCAGACATATAATAGTTGTAAAACAAAAAAAAACAAAGGAAAAGGGGGATGATTTTACCGTGTTTGGCTGTGCTACGGTGGTGAGAAGGTAAAGCATTAAATGCTTTACCCCATTTAGTCGAGCATCCTCTGCATAAAGAAAAAGCGAATTCAACCTTTGCCATTTTCAGACCAATGACGAGGAGAGAGATGAGAAGGTGGGGGCGGCTAGGGTTTCAAGAGGAAAGAAGAGGAAAGGGTTGTGTTTGGTTTAAGAGTGGTAGAAATGGGGGGTATTACCCCTTTATCGTGGAGCTGGGCTGGGTCAAGTCTTTATTGGATCAGACTCGACTCATAAAAAAAAAAAAGGAGATAGGCAGCCCAAGTGCCTATGCCTCCATATGTATGATATACGTGGATATATGCGTATGTTCGTGTGTAGAAGGGGAAAATATGCAACTTTACTAAAATAGCCAAAATAAAAAATGTCTTGTTAAAAAATGATTTCAATTATAACCAAACTTAACTAATTAATTGATTAAATTAACTCAAAGCCAGCGGCTAATATTGTGATGAGGAGTTTGCAAAATTAGCCTTAATTGAACAAAACCATGGAATTGACTATCCATTGATTACTTCAATTGTAACCTCAATTAAGTACATAGTAAACAATTTTCAAATAAATGCAAAGTTAAGAATTGAGAGGTAAAAATTATTAATTTATTTAATTAATAAAATTCTTTGATTTAAAATGGAGTAAAATGTTGCTAATTGTTTTTTATGATAATTTTAACAATAAAATAAATAATTTTAAAATTATTTCCTTGATTAAATTTAACAAATATATCATAATTGTTGCAAATTAATTTTCAAATGATTTATATAATTATAGAAATTATTTTACCAAATGAGAATGGTAAAATATTATATAAATAATTTATAAAATCATTTTGACTACTAAAAATACATATTTCACTCTGTTTAATATTCAAAGACTCTGGGTAATTAAAATAAATTATGGAAGGTCAAAAATTAGATGTCAACAACTATTATATTATTTGATTTGCGCATAGTTGATCTAGAATATATTGGGATGGTTAAGGTTACATGTGATGAATGTAAGACAAAAGACTTTTGAACATGCGCCTATAGCACACCGATGTTAATTTAGATGCTAATTTTTGAAGCAAATATATATATATATATATATATTGTGTATGTGCTCACATGTGTTATGCTTTTTTATGTGCTTAGAAATTTTAGAATAGCTTCAAAGACTATCGTTGCTGAATTGAATAAGGGTGAGAAACTGAATGGTGACAATTATGACATTTGCACTGTAAAATTCAATACATCCTTGAAGAGCAAGATATTTTGGAGACTCTCAACAGTGTTATGGTTGCTCCGTCTAGTGAAAACACAGAGCGACATAAGAAAGAAAAAGAGGCTTTTCAATCCTGGAAGAAAAAGAATAGTATTGCTCGCATAACGTTGCTGTGTAGTATGGCTGATGATCTGATATGTGAATTTGAATAGCATCCAAAGGCTTAAGAAATGTGGATAGCACTGAAATATAAGTTTGGTAGCACTTCTGCTGCAAAACTTAGGAGGTTGACCATCAAGTTTGACACCTATATATAGATTGTGCCCTAGCACATCGATGAGGCAACACTTAAGAGATATGTCAAACATGATAAGGGAGCTAAAATCAGTTGGTCATAATCTTTCTGATGAACAACAAGTGCAAGTTGTTATTAGATCTCTTCCTGCTAATTGAGAATTTATGAAAGCTCATATGACCCACAATGAAAGTAGCAAGTCTTTTGAAGACATTGAACACCATCTTGTTCTTGAAGATGAGCGTCGTGACACTTCTAAAATAACTAAACAAGTTTTTCTAGCTGAATCTGCTGGGACTTCTAATCCTAAGCAAAAGAACGGGAACAAGAAAGCTTGGAAGAAAAAGGGATCTGGTAAGCCAAATCAGAAGGGTAAACCTCAATTGAAGAAGAGAGAAAAATGTGGAGATAAAAAGGTTGATTTGACCAAAGTTGAGTGCTATTCCTGACACAAAATGTGTCATTTTGTGCGGGATTGCCCGGAACAGCATAAGTTAACACCATATACTGAAAATCCTCAATTTTTCTATGTCTCTGGTACATCATTAATGGTTGATGCTAATTCTTTGTGGACTATAGATTCAGGTGCCACATACCACATAGCCAGAGACAGAGGATCTTTTGTTGAGTACTATCAATTGCCTTCAGGAAGCAGATGGCTTTATGTAGGAAATGATGCTTCAGTTGAAATAAAATGGATTGGTACATGCAAGCTATATTTGTGTGGCGGTCGAACCCTACTTCTACATGATGTCTTATATGTTCCAGATATTCGGCGGAACTTAGTTTCAGTTGTTTCTTTTCTTAAATTAGATTTCAGTTTAAATTTTCACAATAATTCTGTTGACATTGTTCATGGCACTAATTATTATGGTTCTAGCTATTTATCTGATGGTTTTATTGTGTTGGACACAACTTGTGGTTTTAATTATATATCTAATAATTATGGTTGTTTTGCTTTAGCAACAACCCCTATTTTAGATGTAAATACTTGGCATGCTAGACTTGGACATATAGGTCTTGAAAGAATGAATAGATTGGGAAAAGAAGGATTGTTGGGATCTTTAACTAAAATTGAAATGGTAATTTTTGAACATTGTCTAGCAGGAAAAACAATGTTTATTTGATCTCCCATAAGTCAGAAGCATTGGAATGCTTTACACAATTTATGAATTTGGTAGAGAATCAATTAAATCTAAGAATAAAAGCATTAAGAACTGGCCATGCACGTGAATATCTATCAGATCAATTTAAGGGTGTATGTGATGAAAAAGAAATTGTAAGATAGTTAATAATTCCATACACTCCTTGACATAATGGAGTAGCCGAATGAAGAAATAGAACTCTGTTTGAAATTGTTAGGTCCATGATGGCGCATGCTAACTTGCCAATTTCTTTTTGGGAGATGCATTGATGTCTGTAGTTTTTGTTCTTAACCGTGTTCCCTCTAAGTCTGTTGCTTCCACACCCTATGAATTATGGACAGGTAGAAAATCTGACTTATATGTATTGCGACCTTGGGGGTCTGCAGCATATGTGCACGATTCTTCTCATAAAATATGGGAAGTTAGGTGGGCAAGAAATGCATCTTCATTGGCTATTTAAAGCAATAAAAGAGGAGAAAAATGAAAATAGACGCATAACAGAGCTTGAATCAAAAGATGCTACATTTATAGAGACAGAATTCCTAGTAAGGGTGGTATTGATAGTACTGTGTCATTTTATGAAGTTGTGGATCAGCAGCAGAATCTTCAAGACCAAAGAAGTGAGGAACAAGATGTTGTACCTTCTCTTGCTGATCCAAGCGGGAGAATTATCCATTTAGAGGATATTCTCCAAGAGACACAGTTATGTAGGAGTAAACGAGGTATTCTTCCCCGACGTCATTTTGATATCGAAGGAGAAGCATTAATAATAACTCCGCAAGATGATGAAGAGCCAAAATCAATTCAAGGGCTCTTTTAGTCCCTACTAAAGATAAGTGGATGAAAGAAATGGAAAAGGAAATGGAGTCCATTAGGACAAACAATGTTTGGGATTTAGGAGAAAATGAGTTCTCAAAATTAAAAGAAAGGAGGATGGCTCTATTGAACGCTACAAAGCCAGTTTAGTGGCCAAGGGGTATACACAACAAGAGGGTATTGATTATGAAAATACCTTCTCTCCATTTGTGAGATTCAATTCTATTAGACTAATTCTAGCTATAGTTGCAAGCATGAACTTGAAGTTACATCAAATGAATGTAATGACCACATTTATCAATAGAGAACTAGATGAAGAAATTTCTATGGAGCACCCATTAGGTTTTATCCAAAATGGTCAAGAGAAAAAAGTTTGCAAAATCAAAAAGTCCATTTACGGACTTAAACAATCATCTAGGCAATGATATTTGAGATTTCACCAAGCTATTATGTCTTATGACTTTAATATGACTGTGTGTATATAAAGCGGTCTGAAAATGATTTTGTAATATTATCCCTTTACGTGGATGATATACCATTACCTGGAAATAGACTTAATTTCATAAAGAATATAAAGAGTTGGTTGTCCCTCAATTTTGAAATGAAGGACATAGGTGAAGCAGATTACATCCTTGGAGTTAAAATCCATCAAATCACTCTGTCACAAAAGTCATATATAGAAAATATTCATGAGCGATTTAGGATGGAATACTGCAAACCAATCGATACTCCTGTAGCTACAGGTGAAAGTTTGAGCCTTGAAATATGTCCCATAGCTCAAAGTGAAAAATAAGCCATGAAGAGGGTCCCATATTCAAGTGCAATTGGGACTTTAATGTATACAATACTGTGTACACATCCCACATTTGCTATGAAGTAGGTCTAGTAAGTCGTTATCAGTCTAATCCAAGAAAAACACATTGGAAATGTTAAGAGAATCTTGAGAGGCACTGTTGATTTTAAATTATGTTCCCAAGGTAGTGACTTGCAATTGGTAGGCTACTCTGATGCTGACTGGGGCGGAGACTTAGATGAACGAAAGTCCACTTTTGATTATATATTCTTTCTTAATAATAGTACCATTTTGTGGAGTAGCAAGAAACAAACATGCATAGCTTTGTCAACAATGGAAGCAGAGTTTATCGCATGTTCTGCAGCAGTATAAGAAGTTGTGTGGCTAAAGAAATTCATGAAACACTTAGGGATCTTTTACAAGCTAATGGATCCAGTGAAACTCTTTTGAGATAGCGAAGCAACCATAGCTTATACAAGAACCTAAGTATCATAATAGGACTAAGCACATAGACACAAAGTATAACTTTGTTAGAGACATCATAGCACATAAGGAAATCACTCTACAATACATTTCAACACACAAAAAAGTGTACTGATCCCTTGACAAAGCCAATACCTAGGGATGTGTTTAGTGAGCATGTGAAATATCTAGGCTTGCACAAATTATAGAGCGTTGTATTTCCTTATTTGAATATATTTTGAATACAATACCTGGATATTTCTTTTTAGAAGGATACACTTATTTGTTTGTTACATGAATATTACAATCATATTTGTTAATTGACACATACACAATATTAGAGTATGTCGTGCATAATGACAAGGTTGGCTTTCTCACACGAGCAACCGCTTGGGCGCTGATGTGCCGGGAAGTTATGGCACATCTAATGCTTTTTAACTATAAGTTTTACTTATTTTTGAGCAAGTTTGTGTTAGTTTGATGTGTTTTGTGTGTTGTGCAGGTATTGTGAAGTTAGAACTCAGGGCTTTAAACTTTGTTTAATAAATTCACTTAGGAATAAGAGGAATTTACTTGGCATAATTAACTGTTCTTCATGCATTCTTTCTTATCTTTGGAAAAAGCATAGAAAGAAATAATCTTTTCTTATTAGGAAATAGTTCAGATTCACATAGAGGTTAAGTGCATCTATACAAACAGTCCATTAGAAGTATATCAAGATTGATACCCATGATCATACGCTTTATCTGACGGGGACACAACCTTGGTTTTTTTACCCATATATTTATAACTTTAAATTTTCAGTCACTTTAAATTAGTCCAAAAACCAAAACAACTATAAAACCCTTTTTTCTGGAATACACCAGAACCGCAAGATTAGTATAATACTTGTTTGGTAAAATTTTCACACCATATTCTCTGTGGGATTCGACCCCAAACTTGTTGGGTTATTATATTTGACAACGTCCGCGTTATACCATTAAGAGGTGTAATTTGAGCGTATCAAATTTTGGCGCCGTTGCCGGTGAATACAGTTTTGAAATTACTAAATAGTGTTTACTCATCTTAAAGTCTTTGTCATATTCCAACACACCTTGTTTGCTACCTTGTAAACCAGGTGATCATGGCCAACAGTGAACTTCCAGTCGAGAATATTTTTGCTGATGAACCAGAAGCAGATGAAGACTTTGCTTCTGCAATCATTCATCCAAGGGTGCTCAAACAAGAGGGATACTTTTGGAATGCAATCGATGATGACCCTCACCAACATATAACAACCTTTCTGGATGTGTGCTCTCAGCATATCCAGTGGGGTGTGACTCAAGAAGCGGTTCGGCTGAAACTCTTGAAATATTCGTTAGCCGGAGAAGCGAGAAAATGGTTCATAAAGCTTTCCCGAAACTTTATTGCTAGATGGGATGAGATGGTCAAAGTATTTCTCAGGAAGTGGTATCCCCTGTGTAAAAGAGCTGAAATTCATGATCAGATTTACGAGTTCAAACAATGTAATGGGGAACAACTTTTTGAAGCTTGGGAGAGGTATAAAGAATATTTGGATAGGAGTCCAAACCATGGTTTTCCAGAACAGTTTTTGAAGGAGAAGTTTTACTGAGGTTTGGATCATATGACCCAAGCAATAGCCAATAATGCTGCCAGCGGGTGTTTCATGAATAAGTCCTATGCTACTATTACTGATATACTTGATCAATTGACTACACACAGCCAAGCATGACATTCAAGTAATTCTGATGGGCTATCACTTGGAACACCATTGATTCAAAATATTGTGAAAGATAGTCAGGAAACGCAGCAGACATTGGCACAATTGGCAACTAGTCTCTCTTTACTGACAAAGAGGCTTGATGAGAGAGAAGCGAAGAAAGTGAACGTTTGTGAAGATATCTTAGGCATGCCGTCTGGAATGTACCAAGTCCCAGAGGGTCAATATTAAGAGGGCCCCACTCCACCAATTGAGAATGTTCAGTAAGCAGATTACATGGCGAAAGGAGATATTCCTGGACCAATTCAGAGATACTGGAGACCCCAACAAGGGCAGGGGTCATAAAATCAAGGGAACTACAATAACAACCAAGGGAACTACAACAACAACCAAGGGAACTACAATAACAACTATGGTGGATTGAACCAAGGGAGATATAACAACAACAACAACAACAACAGTAATTTTGGGAACAGAAGTTCTAACCCTTACATTCCACCAAAAGGGCAGTCTAATGATCAAGGTAGTTCGAGGTTGGAGTCAATGCTGGAGAAAGTGTTGGCAAGTCAGACAAACACTTAAAAGTCATTATCTGGGATATCAGAGACGGTGGTTTCTCATTCAGCAGCTATTCTGAATCTTGAACAGCAGATGTGTGATCTTTCTAGAAAACAGCATCCTGCTAGAAAATGAGGGCTTCCTAGTGATACTATTCCAAACCCGAAGAATGGTGAGGGAGTGTAACATACTTTTGCTATTAGCACAAGAGTGGTAAAATACTTTAAGGTGCTGACAAGAAGGTGGTTGACCTAGATCTGATTGTTGAGGAAGAAGAGGTGCATTCTGATGTGACTATTATTGATGAGGAAATCTGTGGTGAAGAAAAAGTTGCTGATATTCCAGAAGTTGCTGCTGATACTGGGAAACACACGATAAAAGGGGCTCTTCACCCTTTGAATCAAATGTACAAAGCAAAGCCTCCCTTTCCTTAAACGTTGGCAAAGAAGAATGATGATGCTAAGTGTCAGAAGTTCTATGATCAGTTGAAGCAGTTAACAGTGAATTTTTCATTCTTAGATGCTGTCAAAGAGATGCCCGGATTTGCTAAGTTTGTGAAAGACCTGCTTATGAAGAAAAGACCTGTTCAACATGAGACAATGAATTTAACTCATCGTGTGAGTTCAATTATTGCTTCCACCATAGTTCAGAAGAAGGGAGATCTAGGGACGTTTTCCATTCCGTGCAACATTGGGCTTCATGCATTCGCCCGTGCTCTATGTGATAATGGGGCGAGTATCAACTTGATGCCCCTTCCTATTTTCAAACAATCTGGATTGGGGACTCCTAGATCGATTTCTATGTGATTACAGATGGCAGACAGATCTATAAAGAAGCCAATTAGGGTTATAGATGATGTGTTGGTGCAAGTGGGTAAGTTCATGTTGCCTGCTGATTTCGTGATTCTGGATTGTGCGGTGGATAGAGATATTCCCATCATCTTGGGAAGACCTTTCCTTGCTACGGAAAGAGCGCTTGTGGACTCTGAAAAGAATGAAATTAAGTTCCGAGTGAATGATGAAGAAGTGACTTTCCAAGCAAGCAAGGGGATGAAGTTGCCAAGCGCTTATGAGAGTATCTCGGTTATTGCTTCATTTGATGGGATTGATGATGCTGTCGAACATAAAATGGAAGAAGAAAATCTGGAAGAAGCTCTCTCTGCGGTTCTGATGAACTTTGATGCTTGGATATGGAGGGCTACGTGGAAACTATAAACGCACTTGAGGGTCTAGGTTCCTACACTTACCACCCAAGAAAGCTTGATCTTGATCTTGCAAAGAGAATTACTCCACCCGTTAAGCCTTCTATTGTTGAGCCTCCAAAGCTTGAGCTTAAGCAACTCCTGTCACACTTGAGGTATGAGTTCCTTGGTCTGAATAAGACATTGCCAGTGATCATTTCAGCATTATTGACTAAGGAACATATTGAGCGTTTAGTGGAGATTTTGCACGAGTACAGACGTGCTATTGGTTGGACCATAGTAGACATTCGGGGTATTCCTTCTGGTATTTTTTAGCATAAAATTCAACTAGAGGAGGACGGCAAGCCGAGTGTTGAGCATCAGCGGAGATTGAACCAGAACATGCAAAAGGTCGTGGAAAAGGAAATCATAAAATGGTTAGATGCTGGGGTAGTGTATCCGATTGCAGACAACAAGTGGGTAAGTCCTATTCAATGTGTACCAAAGAAAGGAGGTATCACTGTGGTGCCTAATGCAAAGAATGAGTTGATTCTGAATTGTCCAGTTACTGGTGGCGTGTTTGCATGGACTATAGGAAGCTGAATACTGTCACTTGTAAAGACCATTTTCCCATGCCTTTCATTGATCAGATGTTGGATAAGCTGGCCGAGAGGTCTTACTATTGCTTCCTAGATGGATAATCGGGCTATAATCAGATAAACATTGCCTTAGAAGATCAAGAGAAGACGGCATTTACTTATCCCTATGGGACGTTTGCGTTCAGCCGAATGCCCTTTGGGCTGTGCAATGTACCAGCCACTTTTTACAGGTGCATGATGTCAATCTTTTCTGACATGGTAGAGGATTTCTTCGAGGTATTTATGGATGATTTCTCAGTTGTTGGTGATTCGTTTGATGATTGTCTTGACTATCTAGGTCAAGTGCTGAAAAGATGTGAGGAGACAAATCTTATGCTAAATTGGAAGAAGTGCCACTTTCTGGTGAAGGAAGGGATCTTCCTAGGTCACAAAATCTCTTAAAAGGGTATTGAGGTCGATCAAGTGAAGATAGATGTGATTGCAAAACTTCCTCCACCCATCTCAGTCAAAGGTGTCCGAAGTTTCTTAGCACATGCTGGGTTCTACAGGCGCTTCGTCAAAGATTTCTAACCTGATGTGCAAGCTTCTTGAAAAAAAGGATAAGTTTGTGTTTGATGACAAGTGCCGAAAGGCGTTTGATGAATTAAAGGAGTGCCTCACTACTGCTTTTGTTATTGTTACTTCTGATTGGTCCTTGCCCTTTGAGTTGATGTGTGATGCTAGTGATTTTGCGATAGGTGCGGTGCTTGGCCAAAGGCACAATAAAATTATGCACCCGATCTACTGTACTAGTAGGACACTTAATGCGGCGCAGATGAACTACACGGTGACTGAGCAAGAGCTGTTTGTGATAGTATATGTTTTTGAGAAGTTTCGGTCCTATTTACTGGGGTCCAAGGTTGTGGTGTACACTGGCCATGCTGCGTTGAGGTATTTGATAGCAAAGAAGGAAGCTAAGCCGCGACTGATTCGTTGGGTCCTTTTGTTACAAGAGTTTGATTTCGAGGTAAAAGATCGAAAGGGATCTGAAAATAAGGTCACCGATCATCTCTCTAGGCTCGAGAAAACTGGGGTGCCAGCAGAAGAACTTGATATTGAAGATGCGTTTTTGGACGAAGAAGTGTTGGCGATGTCTATGCAGGTGGCAACTTGGTTTGCCGATTTTGCTAACTACTTGGTGACTGGTATCATTCCCGACGAGATCAAATCGTATCAGAAAAAGAAGTTTTTGCAGGATGTTCGCCAGGACTATTGGGATGAACCATACTTATTCAGAATTTGCGCTGATTACATTATTCGACGTTGTGTTCCAAAGTGTGAGGTATTGGAGATTTTGAAGGCTTGCCACGACTCTCCCGTTGGGGGACATCATAGTGGTACTAGGACGGCAACAAAGGTTCTCGAATGTGGTTATTATTGGCCCACTCTCTTTTTTGATGCTAACTTGATGGTGCGTTCTTGTGATCAGTGCCAACAACAGGGGAATATTGGTAGGAGTCGAGAGATGCCTGTGAACTTTGTAATGGAAGTTGAAGTGTTCGATGTTTAGGGAATTGATTTTATGGGTGCCTTTGTAAGCTCTTGTGGAATAAAATACATCTTGGTGGCTGTGGATTATGTCTCTAAATAGGTAGAACCGATGGCTTTACCTAATAACGAAGCCAAGAGTGTCATGGAATTCTTGAAAATGAACATATTTACTCATTTTGGGACCCTAAGGGTGATAATCAGTGATAGTGGTTCTCACTTTAGCAATAAAGCCTTTGCGAGATTGATGGAGAAGTATGGAGTCAAGCATAGTTGCAACCCTGTATCATCCTCAGACAAGTGGACAAGTTGAAGTCTCTAATCGGGAGATAAAAAGTATTTTAGCAAAAACGGTGAATGCAAACAGAACTGATTGGGCCCGCAAGCTCGATGATGCTCTATGGGCTTACTGGACTGCCTTCAAGACTCCGATTGGGACTTCGCCTTTCAAGCTAGTTTTTGGTAAGGCATGCCACCTACCAGTTGAACTTGAACATAAGGCCATGTGGGCCTTGAAGAAATTGAACATGAGTTGGGAAAAAACGACCAAACTTAGGTTGTTTCAACTCAATGAGATGAATGAGTTCCGCTATCAGGCCTATGAAAGTGCAGCATCATACAAAGAGAGGATGAAGCAGTACCATGATAAGAAGATCCTGAAACACGAATTCTACAAGGGTGATCTTGTCCTGCTATTTAATACTAGATTGAAACTACTACCGGGCAAATTGAAATCATGGTGGTCAGGTCTCTTTGAAATGGTAAGTGCCTCACCCCATGGAGCTATTGAATTGAAGTCTGAAGATAAAACTCGGACATTTAAGGTGAACGGGCAGAGGGTGAAGCACTACCATGGTATGATTGCGGGAGATAGAATTGTTGACCGATATCGGTTGAATCACCTTGGAACGAATGCTGACTCAGTGAGTCCCGACCAAGAGTAAATTGATAACACCGTCATGTTGCGACGTTAAATCAAGCGCTTCTTGGGAGGCAAGCCAAGTTTAAAATTTTGTAATTTTGTTTCTGTAGGTTTTAGTTTTTTTTATTGTTTATCAGGTGTTGAGTGCGCAGGAACTGAAACTCGAAAAACCAGCAAAGTTACACCAGAGCACAAAGACCGGCTGTTGACACGTCGATGGACCGTCAATGTACAATGACAGTATGCAGAGATGAACTTCTAAGAATTAGCAATTGCTAATTTGCATGTAAGTAAGTCGATGAGTATGTCGACGGACCGTTTACACGTTCGACGATGTCGTCGAACTGCTCGTCAATAGGTTAGCACTTTTCTAGGTCGTATTTACGCTTTGACCAGTCGTCGACATGTGGACGAATCGTCCAAAAACTTCAAAAAAATAAAAATAAAGGGCTGAACAGTTATGTGTTTAAAAGAAATAACGGGCAGAGGATTTTTGTTTCCCACTCAAACTCTTCAAGTCCCATAACTCCCCACTAATTCCTTCACACTCCTTCACCCATCAAACTCCCAAACCCCTCATTCTTAAATCCACAACTGAAAACCACAACCCTCTACCCTAGGGTTACGAAATTTTGAGTTCCCTTCAATTTTAGTCAAGTTTTACACAAGCTTCTCTCATAATCGGGTATGGTACATGATTTTTGGCCCTTCCTTGGTGTTACTTTAGTGATACTGTTCGAAAATCTCTATATAACAGTTAGAGGGTTCCTAACCTATAAGAATATTGGGGATGGGAACAAATTGTGTGTTTGTACAATGATTAAATCAGTGGGGTTGTGTTCAATGGGGTGGGGAAGTGATATGTATGATTTTGAATGCCAAAGGCAGAAATTATAACGTAGGGTTTGTACTTGTTGAATGAAATCCATGCTTAAAATTACAAAAATTGAGAAATTGTGGTTGGGGGTAGGGAAATTTGGTATGACTACTGTTAGTAGGACTCGTGGGGACGAGAATATCGTGCTTCCATTGAGTTGGAGGGCATTTTGATCAACTAGTTGGTTCATTATGCCCGCCAATGGTCCAAAAAAGGAATTCTGTTAACAATGTGATTTGAGGAGTGAAGTCTAAGTAACTCCAATGGGTTGGAGGGTATTTTGATTAAAAATTTCAATTTGATATCGCTATACCTACAAAACAAAACCCAGATAAGTACCAAAAGTTAAAAAGAGGGTGAAATCTGAGCAACCCGAATCCCCAAAACCCTAAATGTGCTTAATAATGAAAAGTTAGTTTTCTGATTAATTGGAGTTGAAAACGCAAAATCGTGAGAAAATTTGATGTCTGTAAACTGATAAGTTGCTGCTGCCAGGGCCGTAAACGTGTCGATGGCATCGTCGATAGGTCGACGGACCGTCATTTCACAAAGACGGTCCCGTCGAGCTGATCGACGATCTATCAAAGCACATCGACTGTCTGCAGACAGCCAACATCAGAGAACTGAACTGAGAGTTTTTTTTTTCTCTCACTTTGTTTGATTTCAATCGTACGGATTGACTAGATTGTGGTTTTTGATGATTACAGGTGTTGACACCCAATTTTGTCCCTCCTTTATTTAATTATTTTTTGCTCTTCTAAATTTATTGACAAGCTAAATACTTTATTGTTATGTCACTACTATTATTTTCGCTACGTTTATTTTCAACATCACGAGCATTACTTTATCATAAATTTTAAATGTCTGTCATCGTTTCATTTTTTCGGGTATGGACTCGTTAAATTAATTACAAGACAACACTTTGTTAAAACCTTATTTTTTTTATATATATTAATTATTAATTGTCTTTACATAGTATATGTTGTACTAGTTATTAAATTAGAAGCCCAAAAATAATTAAATGGAGGAGGAAAGATCAATAATTTTCAGCCCGCACATTTTAATTTCCCCAGCTCATTACCCATTCCTACCCGACCAGCCCAAATAATTCCCCTACCCAGCCCAACCAAATTTGCCCGACCCGGTCCGTCCCATAACATGAAATGAAACCAGTAGGGTTTCATTTCATTTTCTTTCTCCTTCTTGAGCCGCCTCCCTCCCCTTCTCTTTCTTCATCCATCTCTCTACCCTACTCTCTCTCTCTCTTTCTCTCACCATCTCCGCTCCTCCCACGCTCCTCTCCACTTCTCCTTGTTCCCCCACGCCTCTGTCTCCTCTGTCTCCCTTGTCCCCCACGCCTATCTCTTATACGCTCCCCTCTCTTTCCTATAAAAAGGGGATTTTTTGGAGTGAAAAAAAGGAATTTTTTGACAAAGAAAACAAGATCGAGACAGATCGAAAAGAGAGGGGACAGACCCGAGAAATCCCCCCTCAAAACAGATTGAACAAGGATCTGGAACCAAAATTCCCTAAAAAACACAAGTTTTAATCATCAAAGATAGCCTTACTCGAAAAAGAACAGCCAACAATCACTCTATTTTTGGTTGGAAACTTTTGTTACTTTAATCGGGTTCTTCGAGTTCGAGTATAAATCCGAGACGTCGACACCCACTTCACTGCACCCATAAAAGGTCAGTGTGTTCTTTTTATTTCGAATCTAAAATCTGTGATGTTGTTCGTGTATGTTGTTGCTTCAGTTTGGTTAAATTTCAGTTTAGCAGCTTAGTAGTATTGCGTATGTTCGAGTTTTAGTTAGTCTAATTTCTTTAGTAACGAGCAATGTTTAATTTACCTGCTGGTTATGTTAGTTAAACAATGTTTGTGAGTTGATGTTTTGATCAAGGATTGTTTTATTGGGTCTGAATTACTGCCATTATGCGACCAGTTTTAAACCTTTTGTGTAAGACTTGATCCTGGTTGATCCTTATCTCGTATGATTTTGTATGTTGACATCATGAGTAGTATATAAATTGATGCGTATCCTTGAGGCATTGCCTGTATTTGCCTAATGTATAATTTTGATAGCTTGTCCAAGTATCTCGATCCCTGTGGGTCTAGTTTTGTGTTTTCTCAAAATATGTGTGTGGTCTGATGTATATACTCATACTTAGAACAATTGGTGATTACTTTTCTCTATGTTTGTCCATGTCTACTTAGTTGTTAGTTAAATTTGATGTTTCGCTGCCATGGATGTGCTGAGAATGTTCTGTCAACATATCAGTCACAATTTACTATACAAGCATGTTTTAGATCAGTGTCCAGATCACATATGTTCTAAAAGGTTGTGAGATGAAAGTAGCGTAGACCAATATAATATCCTATAAGATACCTATTTTACTGCTATTAGACTGAAGAAGTTCAACTGATTACAGTATTACATGAATGTGTTAAGCTAAATTTCAGAACTGTGTACATGAAACTTGGTGTGTCTACCTCAAGCTATGCCAAATTCACAATGATTAGTAACTTATTTATGTTTAGGTGTGACTAATCCTCTTTTGCTGCATATGGTGCTATGTGATTTTGAGTGCTTTCGCTTCTTGCTTTACATTCCATGCCTGCTTTGACTGCACTTAACCTTGTCCCTTCCAAACTGTCACACTGCCTGAAGTGCCTTGCACACCTCAAACACCCATCTGATAACTTCATATTCAACTGTGGCTACCTGAATTACTGCCTTGATGACATAATATGGTTTTGTGCTTCTCAACTCAATTCATATGTGACCATAAGCATTGAACCTGGTTTGTATGCCCATCAGTACCTTGAGGAGTTGTTTTTGGACTGTTCGAATCCTGTATTGATAGTTCATTCTCATTAGTCTTGCATAGTTAGTTTCCTCCTTTAGAATACTTCAGCATTGTATCTCACTTTGGACATCTCTACTGATCATAAACATCAAACCTTGTCAGTGTCCTGTTTTATTCCTTAAACTCTGCATTACTGATTATGATTCACCACTTCCCTTGTTCTAGATAGGTCATCATGTATCATTGAGTGAATTTTGCACCTCCTTTTCAAACATGCTGTAACTTGCCTGTCCTCTTTCATCCTGGCTGCTGCATATCCATGTTATCCTGTGTTACTGTTTCCTTCTAATTTTGGCATGACCCTCCAACTCCTTTTTTGATTTGCTTTCTTGTGTTTGTATAAAATCAGTTAAGTGCTCTCTCTCTTTCTTGGTATGTTATAAAGGTCTAAAAGGAACTGAAACTTGGAGACAAATTGGAGGAATAGAGTATCTAAATCAGTGGGGAATAAGTATTAGTTAAATGAGATACAAGATGATCTATAAACTGACCCCGGACCCTCTGGATGCTCTCTCTTTGGTGATTTGTTCGAAAAACTATAAGGCTGGCACCTTTAATTTGCTGTTGGTTCTGGTGCTATAAAAAATCAGAATGGATTCAAAGCGACTAAGCATTTAAAAGCCTAGTTTAACAGTTATACTCTGCTTAACAAATTAGTATTGTTCAATTCACACTGTCTATGTTTAGTTGTTAATTTCAGTCTACCATGCTGGATAAGCCAACTCAATCCTTATCTGTTTCTGCCTTAACGTATTTTTTGGCTGCTTTGCTTAGTTTGTTGGTTGCGGCATTTTGAAAGTAATATTCTGGGTAGTTGTGAAACCAAATATTGTTACCCTTTAAAGGCCTGCTGGTGTCGAGTTGTATCACTTGCTGCTGTGTTTGAAAACTGTTTTCTGCCATAATCAGCTGCCGGTTCGAAGTGTTATATCCTTGGCTGCAATTTTTGTTATTCATGGCAGCATTATTGATGGTTCACCGTTATGGTTTTGAGTCTAATAACTGCTGATTTTCTAAGGGTTGGACCGTATGCATCTGAAGCTCCATAATACTTTCTTTCTCCTCTCCCGTTGATTGACTATGTATAAATATGTATAAGATTAGTATATTTTAGTAAATACATCTATAAGGAGATTAGCGGGTCGTTATGGATCAAGCTTGAACCTTCCCCAGTGTTAGCCATGCCTGGGATTCATGAAATCCCTTGGAACTTGTGCGACATCGGGAAAACAAGGGCGAAAGCTTTCCAATATTAGCCTTCTATACATCCTTATGAATGTGTACACCTAAGATATACCAAAATATACATAGTATATACATAATCTACTAATTTATTTTGCGTTATATTGTGCATGTTTAAACTTGTTTATTGTTCGTATACTAATCTTTTTCTTTTGTTCTTATGCATGATTACCGCATACGAGTCCCTCGGACTCGTCATCTCTCGCATTCGGCGTCGGGCCAAAGCCCAACGGAATCCTCTTCTCGAGTCAGCCCATCCACACAATCTATTAAATTTCACTGGGCCGAAGCCCAACAGTAGCAGAACAGCAACAGTCCTCTACGGGCCGAACCCATTTAAATCATTTCATTCCTCTTTTTTTTTTTACTTTGTGCATTTAATTTGTACTGTATGGCTAACACTTTACTTGTTTTATTTGCTTAGATTAGGTGAACTTTAGCGGAACTAGTGGGTTTGATTTTAGCAAAATTGGGTAGGAAGAAACAATAATTAATTCCTTAGTTTCATTTTCTTCTTTCACATTAAATTATTTATGGTACCTCTAATATTTATCTATATTAAAACCATTGATTTTCAAGTGCAAAGCCATAAACACACATTTTGAATTATATTTTCATTCCTACTATATCGAAAATCTCAAAGTATTATTGATATACAAATATAAATTCAAGTATATTTTATAAATAGCTCTCCAACTTTAAATCAGTCACGTACATTTTCAGCTAGGCATACTTAACAAACATAATAAAGAAGAAGGGAAAATTCCATCTTGTCTGTACTCTTAAACAAAATTAGTTAAGGTCTCCCCTTTTTTGAGTTATTTTCAAATATATCCCGCGCTCTTTCAATTTATAACCAAACTCTTTTATACAAATTATTATTTTTACAAGTCTTATTTCTAATAACATTATTACCTTTTCCTTTAAAAACTTTAGCTATATTTATAAGTTATTTCCCAAACATTTATAATGCTATATTTATCTTTTGCCTAATTAATTCACTTAAGTCCGGTCGGTTAACCATTATTAATGGGTCTTAAAGGGTGCCTAACACTTTCCCTTTAGACTAATTGAACCCTTACTCAGATCTTTTGGTTTCGTAGACTTTAAAATAAAATCAACTTTAGATAATTACTTTAATTAACTTTAGGTGTCCTAATTCACCACAATAATTAGGTGGCGACTCCTTAACATAAACAAAAAAAATAGGAATCACCAATATGTTGTACTCTACTTTAACCCGGTTAAAATGGGGTATGACAACAGGTATAACGCCACCTAAGTTAACAACCACCTGAAAGGGTGGCTCGAGGCAAACTCAAAGAACAACGGGTCAAAGGAGGCCTAGTGGCGAACCCACACTCAGAGATGAGGGATCGGATGATGAGCTTGAAGAATAATAGGGCTGCTCCCCCCCCCCCCCCCCCCCCCCCCCCCCCCCCCCCCCCCCCCGTGTAACAGACGGGTCACTGTACCAGCTCCTACACCTCCCAGTTCCTCCCAGTCTGACGAGGAGCAATTATCTTCATCTGGGTCTGGTGATGGATCCGAGGAGGAGGGTTCAGAGGCTGCATCTGAAGATACCTCACCTGCCGCACGAGCACAGTCTACTGAGGATGCTGCTCAATCCTCTCAGGCACCTTCTAGATCCCAGACCCGTCAGAGCTCACAGCCTGGTGATGATGAAGCTGATACTGATACTGATGCTGAGGAAGCTAGGGCTCGGGAACTTAGAAGTAAGAAACTTGAGAATCGTTTCACTGTTGAGGGTGCCAGACAGGGATATGAGTACGACATTGAATTGAAAGGTGATGACACTCAGCATGAGAAACGCACAATAAATGAAGAGGGGCAGATCAGTTTCGAGGGGCTCGAGATATTACCCAGAGCCAGAGAGCTTATTCATCACTATCAGTTAGAGTTCATGCAGGACCTGCCCGAGGACTATTGCTCTATTTTGGTTCCTGAGATCTAGGCAGCATATGGAGCCTTGATCTCGAAAGTCAGAAAGAGGTGCCAGAAATTGAAGGAGATACCGCTGCGGAGCGAGGTTGAGATCAGAGGGGTGAGTGTTGATATATCTGCCTAGGCCAACAGAGTATATTTCGATGATAACTACACCCCCCCCCCCCCCAAGGCAGACAATTGAGCTAAAAGAAAAGTTGCTAAGACGCAATAAATAGTCCGTCAGGGGCTGGGTAGCTACAGTGGTGGGTCGCCCGACCAAGAGAGCCGAGTGTACTACCTTGAAGAATCGGGTAATGAAGAGATGGTTGACTTTAGAGGGAAAATTTTGGTGGAGCGTGGTGCAGTTGCGGCTTCTCCCCACTCAGACCGATAATTCTCTTACGGCTGAAAGGCAGGTTATTGTAGCCGCGTTGATGTCCAGATACCCAATTGATTTCAAGCCATTGGCTAGTACTGAGATACAATTGAGGGCTTCCCAGCCCAACACTTCCCTGATATTTCCATGCCTAATTACAGAGCTTGTTCGGAGGTCACAGGTGCAGTTTATAAATGATATCGACTACCGGATTACAGCTTCGTCGGTTTATTCGGCAGAAAAGAGCAAGAAAGAGGTCGTTGATGAGAGCCAAGGAGAAATGGATGGGTTCCCCAAGGCACTTGGAGGGGTACCCTTATCGCAGGAGCTTGTTCATCCAAGGACCGCGGGTGACTCTACACAGGATTTACCTGCCGCTAGTGCCCCTATTACTAAGACTTTCAGGCTGCAGATTTTGAGATTCCAGCTACTGATATTGGTGATGATTCTGTTGAGACTCAGACTGCTATTCCGGAGCCACATACTTCAGCTCTATAGCCTCCGACTCCAGCCCCACAACCAGCAGGTGCCACCTCGAGCAGTGCTCCCATTGGTGAGACGTTGCCACCACCCTTTCCTACTCTAGTGTCGATGCCTATGGGTACCACTACTGAGGCTACTATAGAGATTGTTATTGGTGCGGTTACACCACCTGATGCCTCGCAGACCAATGAGTCGCGAGATGAGCAGCGCGCCTAGTGCACCACAGGTATTCCTACTGGTTTTACTTTTACTGCATTGGGGACATTGCATGCTTTTTCAGTTGGGAATGGGAGTATTTGATTTAGATATATGTGTTTAGGACTCCCCCGGCTTTTCTTTGCCATGGTTCTTTTCCTGAGGGGTTTATTTCTTGTTGAACCTGGAATGTTTAGGTCATGTTAGATAAAATAGAGTAATGTTGACTTATGTGGTGGTGGTTTGATTAACTAGGGCTATGTTGTTTTGATTTGAAAAAAATAAAGTACTCCTCTCCGGAAATTTTGAAAAATGGACTTGGTTGTTTAATTGACGTGCATGCTTCTTTGTGTGACATTTAGATTATTAAGTTATCTTATGTGCGGAATTATGGCGGGGGGACTAGTGTGTTGACAATTCTGATGTCATGTGTTGTGAGGTTTTGTAGATATATTCTCTAGTTGGATATGTAATCTAGAACTTGCCTGGTTAGTCATGCTTGCATTCTGAAGATAAGTGAAGCGGTGAAATGATCTTAGGCCTTGTTTGTGTTAGGAACCCCTGTTTAGCCTAAATATAAGCCTACCCATAGATTAATATCCCTTGTTAGCCATTTTGAGCCTGAAAACCTGTTCTTTGACTAGCCGTAACAAGCCGATACCCATTTAAAATATCCATCTCTTTGCACCCGGTCCCTCCTTGGCACTAAAATAATAAGATTGAGGCTAAAAGCCTAAGTTGGGGGGTGATAGATGGACTAAGGGGATCATGAGGCGTAAGCCTAAAGTGGGGTGAAGTAAAGTGCCTAGTTAAAAGACAGCGGTGTGGTAAGTGTCGAGAGAAAAAAAAATTGAGAAAAAAAATTGAGAAAAAAAAAAGAGAAAACAACAAACAAAGAAAAAAAAATAGAGAAGTAGAATCGCAATAAAACCACACCGAGACAACAAAACGAAAAAAGGGAAGAAAACAAAAGGCGAAAGGGTAAAAGAAAAGAATAAGATGTAGCGTTCAAGGAGGCTGAGTCACAGTTATTCAAATATCTATCTTACCCATCCCCAAGCCTATATTACAACCTTGAAAAAGTCCTAGTGTGATCACAACCGAACTGTCCAAAGTCGAGGGCGCTGAAAATAAGGCAAGCTTATGGTATTTACATGTACGGTTGTTCACAGTTTTGGTTAAAACCAAAACCAAACCGAAAATTTAACCAAACCGAATAAAAAACCGACATTTGGTTTGGTTTGGTTTGATTTGGTTTTAATTTTTAAAAACCGATAATATTTGATTTGGTTATGGTTCTATTAAAAAATAACCGAATAAATAACCGAACCAAACCGATAAATTTATAATTATTTATATGTATAATATTAGTTTTTCATAAATAATTATAAATATTTTATACCTTTTAAACATTAATTTGATTTTTGGTCTACTTATTTCACATGATTGTTTAAGGAGAAAAGAACAACTCCTTGTAGTCGAGACCCTAGCCTTGGGGATAATGATAGAAAAACATCTGAAGTTTGGGATCATTACACATTTTTTTTAATAAAATGGGAGAATTGAGGGCAAAATGTAAGTACTGCCCCAAAGTTTGGGATCATTACACAAAGTTTTTTTTATTTCATATATTTTCTTTTTAATTTTAGGTAGTCTTTATATTTAATTAATATGTATGTTTGTAACAACAACTAAAAGCTCATATGCTCTACTTTATTTCCAGGTATGTGTATTAAGATGACAAAAATGGTGCAGCCACTACTAAGTTAGTTTTTAGCTCTATATGTAATAGTTTAGCAACTTTGGGTAACTTGAGTACTACACTATCACTAATAGTGAAAATATTTCTATGATGTATGTTCCACCTTAAACTATAAATAAAAGTTATCGTTTGAATAAAAAAAAGACATAAACCTAAAAATCGAACCAAACCGACAATAACCAAACCGGTAGTTATTATTTTATTTGGTTTGGTTATGGTTTTAGACATTTAAAAACTGACTAAATTGGTTTGGTTATGGTTTTAATCAATAACCGACCCAAACCGAACCATGAACACCCCTATTTACATGCATAGCTAGAGAATTTTTTTGTAAGTGTGAGTGTTTCTCTTCTCCTTTGTCTTCTATCCCATTTTGTGTGTACATATATGTTGGGACATTCTTTGGTCTTTGTGAGGGCATTAGAATTTGTTAAGTGACTGGTTTCCCATGAGTTTTGTTTCGTGTGTGCTATGGTTTCTTTGAAAACTAGATGTCGTAAATTGAAGCCTCATTGTTAGTTGCAACGAGTCCTTGATTGGTTTTGTCTTTATTGGGGGGAGAGTCATTATGATGCACATGATATGCCGGAAGATAACTTCCACAACCACTGTAGACAGTTTTACTTTGTGATATTGAGACAATTATAGATTGAGTCTGTTAGTTGACTTGCTTTAGGACAAACAAAGACTTTAAGTCGGGGGTGTTGATATGCCGAGAAATTATGTCACATCTAATGCTTTTTAACTATAAGTTTTACTTGTTTTCGAGCAAGTTTGTGTTAGTTTGATGTGTTTTGTGTGTTGTGCAGGTATTGTGAAGTTATAATGCTCGGAAAGCAAAAAACTGAGGAAAATAAGCAGTCTATTCTGATAAGCATAAGGACGGACCGTCAACATGCTCGACGGTCCGTCAAGCTGCCTCGTCGATGAGTTCCTGCAAAGTGGCAAATTCTCATATCATCATCAGACCGTCGTCTTGCACCGTCGACAGGATCGACGGTGGAGTTCTTGCAGAATGAAAAAGAATACTCAGATCGTCGGTATGGTCATCAAGAATGTCGACGACCGTCGAAGTGCAAAGACGACCCGTCAAATGCAAGCCGAGCTAGAACAGGACTAGGATTGATTATTTCGAGTCTAACTTGTATAAATACCTGTTTAGGTTTTATTTTTCAAACATCTGGAGTTTTAGACTTGTAGTAATTACTTTTGAGTTGTTATTGCTTTTGAAGACTTTCCAGACAATTACATTCATTATTTTCAAGTTTTATTTGTAAGTTCAATACAAAATTCAATTATGCAATCTTCAATCTTTTATTGTTTTCTTGTTGCCATGAGTAGCTAACACCTTTACTATGGTTGTGAACCCAAGGATGGGTATGTTGTGATTAGGGATCGTGAGAGATATGCGCATAATGGATTGTTAGGTTTTATTTTTTCTTCATTTTAATCATATAGTTATTGGTTGCAAACATTAGCTGACGCCATAGACTTTAGTTTATTTGGGAAAATAGCTAGGGTTAGATAAGAACAAACAACAAGAACTCAAGGCTTTAAACCTTATTTAATAAATTTACTTAGGAATAAGAGGAATTTACTTGGCATAATTAACCGTTCTTCAGGCATACTTTCTTATCTTTGGAAAAAGCATAGAAAGAAATAATCTTTTCTTATTGGGAAATAGTTCAGATTCACATAGAGGTTAAGTGCATCCATACAAACAGTCCATTAGAAGTATATCAAGATCGATACCCATGATCATACACTTTATCTGACAGGGACACAACCTTGGTTCTTTTTACCCAAATATTTACAACTTTAAATTTTCAGTCACTTTAAATTAGTCCACAAACCAAAACAACTATAAAATCTTTTTTTCTGGAATACACCAGGACCGCAAGATTAGTATAATACTTGTTTGGTAAACTTTTCACACCATATTCTCTGTGGGATTTGACCCCAACCTTGTTGGGTTACTATATTAATAGGTGTAATTTGAGCATATCAGGCTCTTATGGGGAGCGAGCCAAGATAAGACATCATGTTTCTTATAGCTAAAAAGGGCAGTTAAAAATGTCATACTGCCAGTATGCAAGTAAGAACACATCAGTTAATGTCGCCCTAGTGGATGACTAGGATGAGATCCTAAAGAAGTGTCAAATAAAATGATCAAATTATGGATTCCCACCATCCATAATACTTGTAACCAGATGTGAGATCTCCTATAGAGGTCGTGAGAGGCTAGGAGAGTGGTAGAGCTCATGTAAGGTAAACAGTTTACCTGGACCAAGATCTGAACGGTGTAAGCAAAGAAAATCGACATACACTCTGGAAATCAGAGTTACACCGTAGCATGTGTTGACACCTAATTTTTGACTTCCCATAATTTTTGAGCTATTATCTGTTATTTCCTGTGCTTTGATTATCCTGTGTTATTTGTGTCGCTTGCATTATTTCATTTCAAAATGCTTTGAATCTCTTAACCTTATATGACTTCTTTTTATGCTTTTATTGAGCCGAGGGTCTTTCGGAAACAGCCATCCTACCTTGGTAGGAGTAAGGTCTGCGTACACTCTACCCTCCCCAGACCCCACGATGTGGGATTTCACTGGGTTGTTGTTGTACTCAGAGTCCTTGGAAAATGAATAAAATAAGCTATGCACTTTAAAGGGTTTAAATGAATTTTTATAAATTGCTCAGAACAATATTTTGCTCCTTCAAGTTGGTGAAACGTCTTTCATGACATCACAAATCTATTTAAAAATTAATGGGCATTTTTATGACTTTTATAAGACATTTTTTAGATTTAATCAAAGAAAAAGGGCATTTTCGCTTTAAAACAATAATCATTCATTTAACTGTTAAAACTGTCAAAAATCAAAATTAACAAAACTTTATTCCCTTTAATCCATGGAGTTTGAGTAATTTAAATAATTGACCATTTCACCCATTAATCTTTAATTTTGCATAATTGTGTGATTTGTCAAAATTTATTTATAATTATCGATAAATGTTTTAATTAGTTAATTAAGTGGTCCTTATTGCAAATTGATGTTTAAATTATTTAATTATTTTTTTATGGTCACAATTAATTTGACCAATTCATGGTTCAAGGAAATTGGGGTCATTTTTGCAAAATTAGTCTCTTAATGGCCTTGATTGAAATAACCAAACTCATTGGCTTTAACTAATTAAGGTCGTTAATGTAATTTAATTTTTTAACCTACTAATTAGGCCAAATATGGCCATAATTGAAATAACCACCTAAATTAAAATCAATTAAGGCTAAATTTGGCCATAATTGAAGTAATTAGTTGGATCATAATCCATTAGGGCCATATCCGCAATTTTAAGCCCGTTAACACAACTTGGACAATTTTTAAAACTATTTTAATAGGATAATTATGTCTTAATTTTATCTATAATTAAAATATCATCAATTTGAATCTTTATTTTAATTATCTTTTCATATATATACCAGGTGTCTATATACACACACACACACACACACTAGCTATACACATTCATGTATACACGATGTATACATAATGTATACACTAGGTATACATATATATATGTATACAAAAAGAAAGGGCCAGCTTTTAATTCCTTAAGGACTGGTCCGAGTCCAGCCCAAACCAGGCTGAGACCCGGCCCAAATCATTTAATAACTAATAAAGGGGTATACCCCCCCCCCCCCCTAATTTCATTTCATTCTTTCAAAAAAAAAAAAACCCTTGTACCCCCACCCCTTTTCTCTCTCTATCCTTTTCTACGAAGCCCTAGCGCCGCCTCGTGTTTGCCCTCTTCTCTCTCTGCCAAAAATGGAAAAATTATGGAGTGTAATAGATGTGCACAACTTTTACATGCCTATTGTAGTGAAACATTTTCACTTGATTTCGCGAAAATATGATCCAAACATGGTAATGAATCGTCTTTTTACTTTATTTTGCTTTATTGTTCTGTGATTTACCTGCTTTGTTGTTGTACCTTGCTTGATTTCCGTTGGTTGGGGTTGAAAGGTCTAGATCGAACCAAATGAGGTTCAGATCTGGCCATTCATGTGTTTGAGGAGTCATTTGAGACGTAGATTCAATTTGAAAGTTCATCTTTAGGGAAATAAGTTTGTCCCACATCGGTGCTTTGGAGAGTTGAACAATTTTTGGGGTTCTATCTCGTACAAAAGGGAGGTCTTTTGGGAGAAAAATTCTTGAGTTTTGAAAGTTAGAAGTTTAAAAAGAGTTTCAAAGGTCAGAAAAAATTGAGATACTTAAAAGAAAGGCTGAAAACTTCGGACTTCAAGCCTCTTTAGTAGTTTTTTTTTTAAAGACTTCGACTAGTTTGAGGTTTTTCCTGAGTTTAAAAATTTATTTATTTTGTTTTGAGTCTGTGTGGCTGAGTGTGGTCTTGGAAGCACAAATGGCTTTCAAATTCATTTTTGACCAAGGCTGTACTGTTATAGGTAATATTCTATCCTTTACTTATTTTGTTACTACTTAATAGTTAGTTTATATGATAGTGTTAGTTGGTTGCTGTATTGCCTTTTGGTTCAACTAAATGGATGTGTTGCTTGGGTGA
Organism: Lycium barbarum; assembly: GCF_019175385.1. Taxonomy (NCBI): domain Eukaryota; kingdom Viridiplantae; phylum Streptophyta; class Magnoliopsida; order Solanales; family Solanaceae; genus Lycium; species Lycium barbarum. Next base: position 116,150,666 of record NC_083343.1, on the reverse strand, counting down.
TGTTAAGGTTCATTAGTTTGTTTAGATGTGGAGATTACTTTCTTTATTTTCAAAGCATATGTTTGACATTAATAAGTAGTTGTTGATATAGACTGAGTGTATGAGTTTCAAATAATGTATGTTTGTTTCTACGGATATGGTTGAAACAGACTTCATGTACTCTATTAGATGTTGAGGTTTCCTATTTTGGTTGTTCAATACTTAAATATGACAAGAGTGTGATTATATGAGTCCTAATAGTAATTTAGAGAACTTTTTAAATCAACACCTATCTTATTTGAATGCAGTAGAAGCTAAAATACTGTGATGATCTATTTTAATCATTCGAGGCGTTTGTTTTTTTATTAGATGAGACTACATCAACTTGACTCTTCAACCTGCTTTCATAGGTCTGTGTGCTATGTCTGTGTAAATTGGATGCATGAATTATAATTAGAATAAACCAATAAAGGTTCATGATTAAACTGAAATAAAGCTTAAGGGATCCAGATATACTTGTACAGGCCTTTGATGTGTTTAAAGTATTAGAATTAGGATAAGTGAGGTCTGTTTGCATTTGTGTGGGTCTGAATCTACCCAATTCTATTTGAATGTGTTTCAGTTAGTCAAATAATTATGAATAGTCGTATGTTATACATTAAAGGTAATTTTAAAGAAGCAACATCCTAGAATATGACTGAGAAGTCTAAAGACGAAGTTTTTTCTTAAGATTAAGGTTCATTCATGTGGTAGCAGGTTCTTAAAATGGTTCATTAGGAATTAATGAAGGGTTTGGAAGTTGTAAGTCATTTAAAATGAAGTAGAATACTTAGATGCCACTAGCAGGATTGTGTCTCCTATTTTGTTTCATTTGAATAGAGTTCAGCCTTGACATTCATATTATTAGATTTTTTTTTTTAATATCTGGTTCATGCTTGAATTTTCAAAAGCGGTCTAAGAGGATTAAAAAGATGATTTGAGTCTTGATGTGCCCTTAACTACTTGAAAATGATTGATCAGTTGGTAAAGAAGTTATTTTTAGTCCGAAGGTTGATGTGCAATCTGAACTTAAGCTTTAAGTGATTTAAATGTTCAACTTTCTCAAAAATGTTAATGTCTAAAGGAATTCAGATTGTCTTTACATAGTTGGGACCTTAGGCTGAGTTGATTGGAAGCTGATCAATTAGGGGTCTAGATGAAATTCAATTTAAAGGCAGTGTCAAACTATTATTGTCCATAAGTTCTTGGTGATTGTCATTAGGAATGGAAATAAGGTAAGGGGGCTGGGGTTGCCTTGGGAGAGTAAAAGGTGAGCTTAGGCATGAACTGGAGGTAGTGACCAGTGGGGCCTTCAATCCTTTTTTACTGAAAGTAAGGTTCAGGAAAGGGATGGGGAAGTGATGACCTCACCCTGTCCTGTTCCTCTTTCAGGACCCTGAGGCTTCTTTGTCTTCCTAAACTTTATTTTCATGACTGTGGGACATTGAGATCTTGGGATTGGTCAAGAATGGTTTGTTAAGCCTTGGGGGAATTCCTGAGATTTCATGATTATCTAAAACTAAGTTAAAACAAAGGGTAAGAGTCTGTTGTTACGCCCTATTTTGAACGGGTCCAAGATAGTTTGCAGCTTCCCGATTCTTCTAGCTGGTTTAAAAAAGGTTAGAGTCACCACCTTATTTTTAAGGAAAAATAGGAAACCTCTATATATTTGTGTGTCTACTCCATTTTTGTCCACAAAATATATGAGATTCTAGATAAGAGTTTTATTTACCCCGAGGGGAAGATATTAAGCATCCCTCAGAGCATGTCCGAAAACAGTCTTTAAACTTAGTTTAACTGAACACTAGAGGGGGATTATCTATCTGTTTATCATTATTATTACCTGTTTTCAAAATGTTGTGATTTCATTAAAAGCTACACTAGGTAATTATATGCTAAGTATATACAGTGTATAAAAATGTATTTATACCAAATATCAAGTATTTATAAAAAATGTATATCAATAGCAATGTACAAAGGAGTGTAAAGAAAATATACCTCATTCGATAGTAGTGTATTTGTTAGTAAAATGAATATATATATCTATTGGCACAAAGGTATATCAGTTGGTGTAAATAAGTATACAACAATATGAAGATGTATAAAAAAATATAAGTGTGTAAAATAGGTATATAAAGTATATAAAGAATGTGTGTATATTAAAAGAATGTATGTATATTAAACATATAAAGAACATATTTCAAGTATAAAAGAGTGTATATCCAAACATAAAATGTCTAAAGAACTATATAACTAGGTATATTAGTACATAAAGAATGTAAAAATAATCTACGAATATTCATTGGTGTAAAGAGTTTATATAACAAAATTATTAAAAAAAGTGAAGTTGATTTGACTAGTTTCTACCATTTAGTTAAAAAGAGTGTTCATTTAATGAATATCCTATCAAAAGAATAAGGAACAAAAATATAGTAAAAAAATTTGGTAAAAAATAAGTATAAGGAATTATGTATAAAAAAAATTAGTGAAAAAGATATAATGCCTTTAAAAAATGAAAGATTTGTAAATGGACGGCCTAGTAGTTACCTAGCGTCAACAATATGGATTTAACTTAACTAAAATATGTATTAGTGTATACGAAACAATACAAAATGTTTGTTGTATTAAAAGTGTATAAAGAATATAAAATAAAAGATGGACTAGTATTTTTGCATCAACGCCAAAAGTGTGAATTTAATTAACAAAGTATTTATATCGAGTCAATCTAATCAATTTATGAAAGTGCAGACAGCCTAAGTCTTGCCTAAAGCGAAAAGTGAACTTTAAATTAAACATATAAGCGACAAGTAATTAAATATCCCCGCCCAACATTAAAGTGAAGTTTTCACTACTCCAAGTTTATGTTTTGTACAATTTTAAATAATGCGCGAAAGTAAATACAAACAAGGATTCGATGAAGCCTTCGGGTTCCTTCCGAGTGTCGTCTTCGGGATGTGTCTCCGGACACCTGTATAAACACTTAGTTAAAGTGTTAGTAAGATAATAAATAACTATCGAATGAATCAAAGAAATAATGAAAAAACTTAAAATAAAAACCCGTCTTTTGTATATGGGAGGCCTTCGAAATCGACGGAAACTTCTTCATCGGCCATAAATATAGTATTTGTAATACATTTCAAGATGAAAGAAAAATGTGTTAGTTAAAATAAATTGAAAAAGTCAAAAAGTAAGTGACATGACATAAAGTCTTTAAAAGAGCGATTTGAAAATAAAGAGGATGAAACTTGATTTGACCCTTGGATTAGTGTAGTGTATGTAATTTAAAAGTGTATATGGAAATGATGTATATAAAAAAAATATATGAATATAAAAATGAAAATATATGTAAATGTAAATATGATGTAGAGAAAATGTAAAGAGCAAAATGTGTAGAGAAAAAATAAAATAGGCATGTAGTGTGATGGTACAAAAAATGTAAAAGAAAATGTATACATGTATAAAATTGTAGAGACAATATAAAAAAATATAAAGATAATGTAGAGACAATAAAGTGCATTCTCTTTAATGAAAAGTTTCTCCCTTTACTTTTTGGTCAATAAAGTGCACCCTCTTTTTATGAAAATTTTATCCTTCTTCACTTAATGGTTAGGTAAAATAAGTATGTACATGTATATGTATATAATGTATGGTATAAAAATATATAAAATAATATAGAGATGTAAAATGATGTAAAGGAAAAAGTGAGGGTTGAAGTGGAAAAAAGATGTATGAAAAATGTAGAGAAATATATGAAGAAAATGTAGAGACAATGTATGAATAATATAAACAAAATGCATGAATAAATGTAAAGACAATACATGAAGAGACAAATGCATGACTAAATATAAAGACCAATGCATGAGTAAATGTAAAGACAATGCAAGAATAGATGTAAAAATAAATGTATGAATAAATGTAAAGACAAATGCATGAAGAAATATAAACACAAATGCATGAATAAATATAAAGTCAATGTATGTTATGTATATAAAAATTATAAAGACAATGCATATAATAAATTTGAAGACAATGTATAAAATATAAAGACAATGTATGAAAAAAGAAGAGAGAAAAAGAATATAAAGAGAGGAGGAAGATGCTAGCCTTGCTAGTCTTCCTATGAAGAGAAAATATGAAGAGTGTAGAGAGAAGAAAAAATATATGTGAGGTAGTGTGAAGTGGTCTTTGTGAGAGGGAAGAGAGAGATGTTGAGCTTGTTAGAGAAAATTAAACTTAAACAAAAATCTGAAAATATGTACATAAAAAATAGAAATGTCCCCCTCCCTTTTACTTATAATATAAAATGACCCCATTTATTATCCAAAAAATAAAAGAATGCCACCCCTTGTCCCCTTTACCCATTTTAACTCATGTGTAAAAAAGAATTAACCAATGGATCAAGAACCCAACTCATCACCTCAAATGTCAACTTTTTAAAAGGTGACGAGACCTTGACTTGATCGAATTTTTTCCCTGCGTTTTAAAAATAATTGCTCTAATTTTCTCTGCACTGACGGACTGTACTAAAATATAGTTAATTAATACAAGTATAAATAATAATGTAAGTATAAGATATAAAATGTACTGCTATAAAATAGAGAGACAATTATTAATTGTACAAAATGGTAGTATTACACTGTACATGTGCAAAAATAATGATTCTTAAAAATGACAATAAATTGATAAAATTCCTAAAATAAGGATAATCATCAATAAATTGTCGAAAAATAAAAAAATGTGTAAAAAATGGTATTTCGTGCTCTTTAACGATTCAGGGCCCCCTAAAACGTTAATTTTAAGCACGGAGAGCCAAAATTAGGTGTCAACATCTGTCACATTTTGTCATGATTAAGGGGGTTAAAACTGCAATTAACTAAGTATTAAAAGAGGCAAGTTATTCACTTGGGTCTGAATCCATTTTTTTTTCCAGAAGTTTAACCTGCTTGTGTTTCTTGTTTGCTTCATGGTGAATATGCTTAAAACTTGTATGATGCATTTATGTGTGAGCCTGTTTATATGAGGTACTAACCTTAGTCTGAACTGGTTATTTCAAGAATATGATCTTTGTTTTGTTTTAAAAACAATGAACTAGTTTAAGGCTGTTGACAATAAGTGCCCCTGTTAGAAGTTTAGAAAGTCTGAGTCTGTAAAGATTTGTTATGAATTTTATGTCATTTCTTTTGAGGTTTGTTAACATACACAACTGGTCTTTTCCCTTTTACTCCAAATGACAACTCATATGAAATTTTATGGTGAATGTGCTCTTGCTGATGTTGTACTAAAATAAAAGTTCTTTTCTAAGGTTTTTTTTTAGAATATGAAGTTGTACAGTCTCAGTTTCACTTGATGTTGTTTGTTCTAGACCTCTTGGTGCTCCAATCCTGTTTTGGGTGATTACAGGTCATAGAATTTCCCTCTTTGTCTACACCCTTCCATTGTGCTTTTGTGATCACATTAAGCAATTCTAATTTTCTGCTATAAGGGTTGTTAACAAATGAAGTTGATGAATCACTTATTTGATGTGTATAAGAGTTAAAGTTGGACCGTAATTAGCCTTAGTTTCTGTCCTTGAACACTGATTCTAAGGGAAAGGATTCAGTTAAGTAAATGGAACAATCTTGAGGTCTAAAAGTCGAACACATAAGAGGGTGGATATACACAGAATATATACATGTTAATAAAAGGAAGGGGAACATATACATGGTATACACTTGGTATACACATCCTATGTGTATATCATATGTATACTGTGTATATATTAGAGAAGGGGATAACTACAGTTAGTATATATATATATATATATATATATATATATAATTACAATTAGCATATGTATATATATATATGATTAATAGAAGATGGCTTGTTGTATCACTTATTTGACTAAGTACCTTGAAACTATTCTATTATCTTATATGCCTTATTGTATTACAATACCTGCCTCAGTCTTTGTCATGATTTTGAATTTATTTTCATGAATACTTGTATGTGAACTACTTCCCATGAGATGATGCTTGTGCACAACTTTGGGACTCTGATTGTATACTATGGCAACACTAGATTTTGAGATTTTGAGGTGGTTTGGGGGATAGGTCTAGCCACTCCCCGATATCCAGCCATGTCTGGGGTTCATGAAACCCCTTGAAACTTGTGCGGTGTCGGGAATAAGGGTGGTGACAACCTTTTCCCATCAGTATGGTGCGATTTGGAGTTTCCAGTGAAGCAATAGTGTATGATCAAGTCCTCAGTTGTGTACTCGTAATCAAATAGGATGTGTGTGTGTGTATATATATATATAGTTATGTTAGTATTAGATTCATCAAACATACACTAATTCGATTCCTTTTCCTTTTTCCCCTTCTCCTACTACACGACCGTTTGGGCCAGAGTCCAACCAACCTGTTGGGCCAAAGGCCCAATAGAAATATTCTTTCAAAAAACTATTAAGTCCAAGAAGGGAAAGAGAAGCTAATATTATTGAAGGCTCGGCCATGGGTGAGAATGGCATGAAGGCCCAACCATGGGTAAAAATGGTCTATTAGGGGTTCGGTACACCCCTAACATATTCCTCCTTTCCTTAAATTTGATTATGCCAGCTCCTTTATTTGATTAAAATGTTTGTATTTGTATGATTGTAAAAAAAAAAAAAAACTCACATTATTATTGGAATCATTTATGTTTGAACTAGGCATCATAGGGGAACGGTGCATATGCCGTTTAGTTTGACCTTAGGCCCCAATGTGATTTTCAAAACCCAAATTAATATAAACATTTTCCAAAAGAATAAAACAGCTAAAACAGTAAAGGAATAGAGAGGATTAGTTTCGTCTTCACTAAAAAATATGTGTTGCTATCATTTTTCCTCAAACCAGGCTTAAACTTTTTAAACCAAGAAAAAACGTTTTTCCTAGTTATAGATTCAGTTTTCAAAAGTTCTTTTTCAGTCTAGGAAGAAAAATGGGTTTCAAAAAATGTGTGTAAATAATGCGCTTTCAAAATACCAAAAATGAGTTCTTTCTTTTGGACTAAAATCAGACGGAAAATGATTTTGAAGATATGTGCATATATAGTACATGGGTGTATCAAAACCCTTATGTTTTTTGGGATTAATTCAAATAAAAGATGGGGTTTTGAGGGCTAGGGCCCGACCCAAAGGTTGTATTTTTAGGCCCAACTTAACAATTTTTTCCCAGAAAAGAGATAAGTGCAAATATGTTTTGGGCTGAGCCCAGTAGCTAAAGAAAGAAGTGACTTTTGGGCTAGAAACCCAACAGACCATAACCATTTTTTTTTAGAAAAGAGAATATAAGTTTGAGGCCAAAGCCCATGTTTAAAAAACGTCATTGTTACGATATAAGCTGGCAAATTTCAAGGACCATAAGTCAATTGGTTGTATAAATCAATCTCTTATAAATTAAATCCGCATAAACTATTTATAAATAACTAAAGTTTTAAATAAGGGGGGTTCTAAAAAACGTACTAAAATGGACTAACCTAAACCATGTATGAGTCTAGCATGAACAATTTATTCATCTCACACTTTTAAAAGACTTTCCATCTTTCCAAAAACCACTATTATCCTTATATATGAAAGGAGCTAATTTTATCCGGATATTATAAATCCGAGCCTAAATACCCTATATGCAAAGGGAATATATTCAATTCTTTTTTTCAAAAAATGATATGCAAAATGACAAACTTTTTTCGGGAAAATAAACACCAAATAAACAGTTCATGCAAATACTCGCACATTGAAATTCGAAGGTCAACCGTATAGTACGGATCCTTAATATTAGGGTGCCTAACACTTTCCCCAGGGGATCACCAGAACCCTTACCTAGAACTTTGGATTAAGAAGGATTTTTCATGGTGTATGAATAAACCCTTCAACACTGGTTTTCCTAATTTCCTAAAAATTAGGTGGCGACTCTTTTAAAACAAAGGCCAAAAGAGCACCAATGAGTTCAAAGTAGCTTTTCCGAGTGCTAATCCCGCCCGCGAAAATGTGAACCGTAACAACATGCATTTCATACTGCATGTGCTTTATAACCGAAAATTAGGAAGGTAAGTGAATGAATCCTGCTTCACCACTGTGTGAGACCTAGAAAGGAATATATCTTTTCATTAGTGCTCTTATAACTTTGGAAATATCAAGAGGTGATGGGTTAGTGTATGCTACTTTAGTATACATTCAAAGGGTATGATAATAGGACCTAAAGGAGTAATGCTAGGAAACCAGCCAATCTTGATCTTAATGATATGTGGTTGAAAGGAAGATATATATATATATATATATATATATATATATATATATATATATATATATATATATAGAGAGAGAGAGAGAGAGAGAGAGAGAGAGAGAGAGATTATGCTTCTGTCTTAGACGGTTCATTATGAAGTTTGTTTTAGATGGCATCATAAGTGTGGACACAAGGCATATTTGAAATGAGAATGTGTCACGAGCCAATTTGGTTAAGTCATGGAGGCACTTACCTTTCCCACCTTGGTAAGTGAACCCTCAAACCAACGATAAGTAAAAACATAACAAATAAATCAATCAAGCGGAATAGAGTAATTACGTAAGTCTCACAATAATATAAAAGATATAGTGCGGAATGAGGAAAATACCCCCAGGGTCTGGTCTAAGCGATACAAGATCATCTAATAAAAAATATACAAGTCTGAAATATAATAATACATAAATTTGTCTATGGATCAGAATAGAAATAGTAAGACATAAATAGAAAAAGTCTTCAAGGCAGCAAACGTCTCGTACTCACCCTGGAAACTTGATGCTATGCTGAAGGCGATTATCAACCATGAGAGATGGAAGCAGACCCAACCTGATACTCTGCATTCATAAAGAAATGTATCAAGTGCAGGTCAGTAAAAAACAACAGTACTGGTAGGTATCATCGGCCGACTAAGTATAGATAACACAATTCAGACAATAAAGCAGGATAGGCAGTTAAATCAACAAGTATAAGTCAAATCCAATCAGAAACAGGTATCCGTCATCACCTAGGTTGAAGCGTCTAAACCTAAGTATGTCAAGTCTCGATATATAAATAATCTGAATCAATCAAACAAGTATAACACCGAATCATCACAATATAAGCCACGATGAAATGCAATGCAATGATGTATGAATGCCAATGCAATGCAATGCCATGTACACATGTACTTCGGACGGAAGTATTGACGTCTTGATAGCATAACCCAAGGTGACTCGCGAAGTCTAAGTGCCCACTCGTCTTGGATCTTTGCCCAACAGACAGACGAGACCCGGATCTTCGCCCATGGGAGTTCTCACTGGCACTACCCTGGGGGACCCGTAGAATCCATTCACTCACTCAATCCACGATTCCGGGACTAACATCGGATATCGAACTCTCACATCACTCTCATTTAAAAACTAAGCCAAGCTCATCACAATATTTCACCAAGTACCAACAGTATATCATGAAGAATGAGAATGAGTGCAATGCATATGTCCACATCAAGAATCAGTTCAATATCACGAGTACCAACATGGGTACGCCAACAATATATCAGTGTCACAAGTACCAACATAGGCACACCAACAATAAATCAGTGTCACAAGTACCAACATGGGTACGCCAACAATATCATCAACAACTACACAGGTCATACGGAACTCTATCCTCGTATCAACGTCAAAAGTAAGGTACTGCCATATCACAACCAAGAAATAACAACAGTTCCCAAAATCTACTAACAACACGTGGCATCAAGCCAACATAATAGGACAATCAAGTCACAACATAAAGGGGTGGCTAGCCCCAATCACGCAACAGGGCCCAACCTAAGACAATATCCAACTCAACTTCATACCTGAAGGTTTACATGCTTTCTCCAATAATATAATCTAAATGTATGTTTCGCTACACGAAGTCTCACCAAGGATAAGCAATAACCTACCAGGATGGTCGAACAACAAACACCAATAATCACTCTTTTGATGTACCCTTCCACCGAGCTTCAAGATCAAAGAAGTCTAGGAATATTCGAAATGTAGATTAGAAATCACGAAGAACGATACTAATATTGTTATCATTAAATTTAGGTCAAATCTAACCCTAGAATTTGAGAAAACGGGGCCCACAAGGTCAAAACGGGAAATTCGAGTGTAAAATATCAAATTAAGCACTAGGTGGTTGAAACCCAACAACTAATTGCTAAATTAACTCAAGAATTGACCTAATTTCGAATTCCAAGTAAAACTCTCAATTTTGGGTATAAACCCTAACTCTTAGATTCAAGAATTCAACACCAATAATGAAAGATATATGATTAACAATACTAGTTACATCCTAATCTAGCATAATCCCTATTAATTTCATCATTAATAGGCCTAGATAGCAAAATTATCAAAACCCAGTTTTAATCTTCCATTACTAAGGAACCAGCAAGAAAAGAGGAATTTCAAGATGATTAGTATTAATGAAATAGCAAGAGGATTAGGAGAACTTACCACCAGGAATCTTCACCAATAATCCCCAAGAAAGTTCCCAAGAGCTCTAATTTCGGAAATGGTATTAAATGATAGACTAAGGGATTTTAACACTGTATTAAATGAACTCAATGCCTGTCACCCACTTCCACGACAGCTAGGCCGCTCTAGCGGTGCCAAGACCGCTACAACGGTCAAGCCCAAATGGCCTGAACCGCTCCAGCGGTACCACTGCCGCGGTGCTGGTGCCGCCAAAGCGGGCGCCAGACACTAGAAATCACACCAAGTTTCACATTTCAATCCGATTTTTCAACTAATTCTCAAGGCCATCTGTTCACATACCACATACATAGACACACATAAAAATACGCTACGAAAGCACTCATGGCCTCGGAATTCCCAACGGTGGTCTCATTGATTCAGTCAACCCCCGATACCTTAATTCCAATTTCTCAACCAAAGTCCCAAAATGCATCCGAGTGCATTGGGAACCGAACCAGATATACACACAAGTTCTAAATGACCATCGAGACCCTCAAAATTGAGAAATTTCTAAAAAAAGTCCGTTTACCCAAAAGTAAACTTTGGGCCTAATATTTTCGCTTGAAGTCCATATTTCACAAAAAGTCACCCAAATCAAGTCTAGACACCTTGGGAAGCGTGTCAACGGTCCCCTCGGGTCAAAAGTGAACTAACTAAGCTCAAAAAGGGGCAAAATGCCGAACATACTATAACGACCAAACGGGTCGTTACATCAGATACTAATTAAACCATCGCTCGTCCTCGAGCGAAGATGAAAAATAACAGGGATATACTTGAATCAATGAATAACTGGGGATATCGGCTACGCATGACCGACTCGGTCTCCCAAGTAGCCTCCTTAATAGGACAATGCTTCCATTGCACCTTCGCAGAAGCAATCTCCTTCGACCTCAACTTCCGAACCTGCCTATCCAAGATCACAATCGGCTCCTCCTCGTAGGGCAAATTCTCATCAAGTAATATAGAATCCCAACGAACAATGTAAGTACCGTCGGCATGGTACTTCTTCAGCATCGAAACATGAAAAACCGGATGAACTCCCGCCAAGCCTGGTGGTAATGCCAACTCACAAGCTACATTGCCCACATGGTCAACAGTCTCAAATGGGCCAATATACCTGGGGCTCAACTTGCCCCTCTTACCAAACCTCATAACACCCTTCATGGATGAAACCTTCAATAGAACCTGGTCACTAACAGCAAACTCTAAATCTCGAACCTTCCGGTCCTTATATATCTTCTGTCGACTCTGAGCTGCCAAAAGCTTGGCTTGAATAACTTTCACTCTATCAAGGGACTCTCTCTATAGATCTGTACTCCAAGATCAAGCCTCGAACCCGTCAAACCAACAAACCAGAGATCTACATCTCCGACCGTATAAAGCCTCAAAAGGCGTCATCCTAATACTCGAATGATAACTGTTGTTGTACGCAAACTCTACCAATGGTAGTGTCGATGCCAATGACCACCAAAATCAATAACACATGCTCTCAACATGTTCTCGAGTACCTGAATGGTCCATTCGTACTGGCCATTGGTATGGGGATGAAAAGTTGTACTGAGATCCAATCAGGTACCCAACTCCTTATGAAATGCCCTCCAGAATCGAGAAATAAAAATAGTACCCCGATCAGATACAACAGAAATAGGAACCCCCTGCAATCTCATAATATCTTGAATGTACAACTTGGCTAACTTCTCCGCGGTATAGGAAACCTGAAATGGAACAAAGTGAGCGGACTTAGTCAACCGATCAGCTATCACCCAAATAGAGTCAAACTTGCCCAGGGTCTTCGGAAGACCAATAACAAAATCCATGGTAATCCTCTCCCACTTTTACTCTGGAATAGGCATCCTCTGAAGCACACCACCGGGTCGCTCGTGCTCATACTTTACCTGCTAAAAATTCCCCACACTTAGCCACGAAATCAACTATATCCCTCTTCATCCAACGCCACCAATAGTACTGCCTCAAATCATGATACATCTTAGTCGCCCGCGGATGAATGGAATAGTGAGAGCTATAAGCCTCGGACAAGATCAACTTAATCAAATCACCAACACGAGGAACGCACATGGGGCCCCTAATCCTCAAAATGCCCCCAGAATCAATCACGGCCTCCTTGGCCTCACCCCTAAAAAATGTATCTTGAATCTTGCCCAACTGAGCATCCTCAAACTGATGAGTCCTGATCCGATCCAATAAAGACGACCTCGCCTCTACACAAGCCAAAATCCTGCCTAGGGATGGAATATCAAGGCGAACGAAACTGTTGACCAGAGTCTAAACCTCCATGGCCAACGGACGCTCGGAAACAATCAAACGAGCTAAACTCCTTATACTCACTGCCTTGCGACTCAAGGCATCAGCCACAACATTGGCTTTCAGGGGATGATAAAGAATAGAGATGTCATAGTACTTCAAGAGCTCTATCCACTGACGTTGCCTGAAATTAAGATTTCTCTGGGTAAACACATGTTGAAGACTACGGTGATCGATGAAAACCTCACAATGGACACCGTACGAATAATGCCTCCAAATCTTCAAAGCAAAAACCCACGGCCAACAACTCCAAATAATGTGTAGGGCAATTCTTCTCATGAACCTTCAATTGACGGGAAGCATAGGCTATCACTTTATCCTTATGCAGCAACACAACACCCAAACCCATGCGGGAGGCATCGCAATAGATTGCGAAATCCTTACCCTCCACGGGTAATTGTAAGATCGGAGCTGAAGTCAAAAGAAGCTTGAGCTTTTGAAAGCTCTCCTCACAATCATCTGACTACTGGAAGGAAACATCCTTCTGAGTCAATCTAGTCAAAGATGAATCAATAGAAGCAAAATCTTTTATGATGCGACGATAATAGCTGGCCAAACCCACAAAACTACAAACCTCAGTGACAGTAGTGGGCCTCGCCCAACCCCTCACAGCCTCAATCTTCTGTGGGTCAACCATAATCCCATTCTTAGCACAACATAGCCCAAGAATGCCGCAGACTCCAACCAAAACTCACACTTAGAAAATTTAGCAAACAAGCTATGTTTCTTCAATAACCCAAGAACAGTACGAAGATGGCTCTCATGCTCCTCTCTACTCTTGGAATACACAAAGATATCATCAATAAACACAATCATGAAGGAATCAAGGAATGGCCTAAAGATGACATTCATCAAAGTCATAAATGCAGTCGGGGAATTGGTAAGCCCAAAAGACATTACTAGAAACTCATAGTGGACATATCTTGTCTGAAAGGCTGTCTTCGGAATATCCTCCGCCCTGATCTTCAACTGGTGGTAGAGTGAACGCAAGTCAATCTTCGAAAACACTGAAGCACCCTGAAGCTGGTCGAACAGATCATCAATACGAGGCATAGGGCACTTGTTCTGAATAGTAACCTTATTCAGTTGGCGGTAATCAATGCACATCCTCATGGTCATATCTTTCTTCTTCACAAATAACACCGAAGCACCCTAAGGGGAGACACTCGGTCTAATGAACCTCTTGCTTAATAAATCCTTTAACTGCTCCTTAAGCTCTATCAACTCGGCAGGTGCCATCTGATATGGCAGAATAGAAATAGGGCAAGTGCCCGGATCTAAATCAATATAGAAATCAATGTCGCGATCGGGTGGCATACCCGGTAGATCCGATGGGAATACCTCCGCGAACTCACTCACAATAGGGATGGACTCAAGGGGTGGAGATGCAACAGTAGTATCACGTACATGAGGAATATAGGATAAACACCCCTTATTTACTAACTTCTTCGCCTGAAGGAAGGAAATAATCTTCTTCGGAGCAGGCTAGGAGTACCCCTCCACTCAAGTCTAGGAATGCCCGGCATGGCTAAGGTAACTGTCTTGGAGTGACAGTCCAAGATCACGTGATAAGAAGAAAGACAGGACATCCCTAATATAATATCAAAGTCCACCATATCGAGAATCATCAGATCGACCCAAGTGTCATACCCCATAAAAGTAACCAAACAAGACCGGTAAACTCGATCAACAATCACAGAATCTCCAACCGAAGTAGACACATGAACAGGTATATCTATGCTATCACAAGGCAAATCCCAACCAACGACATGATATGCAGATACATTCGAATAAGTTGATCCGGGATCAAACAACACAAATGCTGCTCTATGACGGACAAAAATAGTACCTGAAATCACAGCATCTAAGGCCTCTGCCTCGGGCCTACCCGGAAACGAGTAACAATGGGCCCATCACGTCCAGTCTGAGATCCCCCTCTCGCACTATGGGACCCACCTCTAGCTGCTTGGGATCCACCTCTAGAACCCTGAGAACCACCGCGGCCTGACTGAGCACCGCGCGCCTCTCTAAGATGCACCACCTCGACCACCAGACGATGTCGGAGTCCTCTGTGGCTGATAATCCTGTCTGGGTTGGGAGAACCTCCTAGAAATATGACCAACCTCTCCACAAGAAAAACAAACCAGAGGGGACAAAGGTTGATAAACTGAAGCTGAAGACCCGGAGAAAACAACCCTGTCTACTGGTCTGGAAAACGAACTCTCAGGAGCTCTCTATTTCGGTGGCTCACTGGGGGAAGCTTGCAAGGCTGAATGCACAGGATGGCTGGAATATGACTGATATAGCCTAGACGACTGACTGGTGCCCCTTGAACTAGAACCACCATAACTCCAGTCTGAGCCGGTCTCTTGTCACCACCACCAAATGCACGACCCTTAGCGCCCTCAAGCATAGAAACATGCTCGACGATGGACTGGAAGGAAGCCCCCATATTCTCCATCTGAAGGCAAAGAAACTGAACAGAACCAACTCTCCCACTAATAAAATGCCTAATCCTGTAAGCCTCAGTAGAGATCAACGGAATAGAATAATGGGCCAGATACAGAGAGCGGATCACATTGGCCTCCACCGACATACCTCTCTGCTGAAGATGTAGAAACTCCCCCCTATGTGTCTCTCTCAAAGACCGGGGCACATACTTCTCAAGGAAGGCCCGGTAGAACTGAGTCCAGGTTAGGGGAGGGGAACCCTCAGGTCTGCAAGCAACAAAATACCGCCACCAAGTCTTCGCGTCACCGCGAAACTATTAGGACACATAGTCAACTCCTTGGGTCTCCACGATCCCCATCCTATGCAGTAACTCATGCATATCCAGAATAAACTCATAAGCATCCTCAGAAGAAGTACCCAAAAACCTCAGCGGCTCTAACTTCGTGAATCCCAACAAGGTCCTGATTAGACACGGTCATAATAGCACCTTCCATGGACCTAAGATCATTACTAAGAGCGGGTACTGCATCAATATGGGAAGCCATAGCTGCGGCGGGGTGTGCTACCCGAGTAGGTCCCTGCTCAGGAGTCTGCGCCCTAACTCTGGTCTGTGAACATCCGCCAGGAGTAGTAACACCAGCAGCAGCCTGCTGGGCATCTAGATGAAGTAATACTCTGGCCATCGTATCATGCATAGCCTGATCAAAAGTAACCTCGGGCTGTGTCTGTATTGTGGCCACATCATCCTCTGCGGCCTGGCCTCGATCCGGCTGATACTCAGGCTCGGGAGATAGAGATCTCTCGCGCCGCTGTCCTACCGCAGGAGCCCTGCCCCTGGCTGGAGCAGCCTCGCGCCCTCTGGTTGTGGCTCACCCTCGGGTGCCAGCCGTAGCTGCGGGTTCTGGTACCTGACCTCGGGCCATAGCATCTCGAGTCCTCACCATCTGTGAGAGAAGAGATAAGAATCAGATACTAATTTGATCTTTCTATATACCAATTAGAGTAAAGTAGCACAAAAAAATGAAAGAAAGTGAGATTTCCTAAATGTCCTATAGCCTCTCACAGATAAGTACGGAACTCATCGTACCGATCCACGAGACTCTACTAGACACGCTCTTATATTATAAATCGGGTAACCTAGGGCTCTGATACCAACTTGTCACGACCCAATTTGGTTAAGTCGTGCGGGCACTTACCTTTCCCACCTCTGTAAGCGAACCCTCAAACCAACGATAAGTAAATACATAATAAATAAATCAATCAAGCGGAATAGAGTAATTACGTAAGTCTCACAATAATATAATAGAAATAGTGTGGAAAAAGGAAAATACCCCTAGGGTTTGGTCTATACCATACAAGAGCATCTAATGAAAAATATAAATGTTTGGAATATAATAATACATAAATCTGTCTATGTCTCAGAATAGAAATAGTAAGACATAAATATGAAGAGTCTTCAAGGCGATCGTCTCGTGCTCACCTTGGAAACTCGATTTTATGCTGAAGGCGACTATCTGCCACGAGAGATAGAAGCAGACCCAACCTGATACTCTGCATTCATAAAGAAATGCAGCAAGTGCAGGTCAGTACAAAACAACAGTACTGGTAGGTATCACCGGCCGACTAAGTATAGATAACATAATTCATAGAATAAAGCAGGATAGGCAGATAAATCAACAAGTATAAGTCAAACACAATCTGAAACAGGTATCCGTCATTACCTAGGTTGAAGCGTCTAAACCCAAGTATGTCAAGTCTCGATATATAAAAAATTCGAATCAATCAAATAAGTATAACACCAGATCATCACAACATAAGCCACGATGCAATGCAATGATGTATGAATGCTAATGCAATGCAATGCCATGTACACATGTACTCCGGACGGAAGTATCGACGTCTCGGTAGCACAATCTACGGTGACTCACGAAGTCTAACTGCCATTCGTCTCGAATCTTTGCCCAACAGACAGACAAGACCCGAATCTTTGCCCACAAGGGTTCTCATCGGCACCACCCTGGGGGACCCACAGAGTCCATACACTCACTCAATCCACGATTTTAGGACTAACATCGGATATCGGACTCTCGCATCACTCTCATTTAAAAACAGAGCCAAGCTCATCACAATATTTCACCAAGTACCAACAGTGTATCAACAGTGTATCATGAAGAATGAGAATGAGTGCAATGCATATGTCCACATCAAGAATCAACTTAATATCACGAGAACCAACATGGGTACGCCAATAATATATCAGTGTCACAAGTACCAATATGAGTACGCCAACAATATCATCAACAACTACACAGGTCATACGGAACTCTATCCTCGTATCAACGTCAAAAGTAAGGTACCGCCATATCACAACCAAGATGTAACAACAGTTCCCAAAATCTAGTAACAACACGTGGCATCAAGCCAACACAATAGAACAATCAACTCACAACACAACAAGGTGGCTAGCCCCAATCACGCAACAGGGCCCAACCTAAGACAATATCCAACCCAACTTCATACCCGAAGGTTTACATGCTTTCTCCGACAATATAATCTAAATGTATGCTTCGCTAGATGAAGTCTCACCAAGGGTAAGCTATAACCTACCTGGATGGCCGAACATCAAGCACCAACAACCACTCTTTTGCCTTGCCCTTCCGCCGAGCCTCAAGATCAAATAAGTCTAGGCATATTCTAAATCTAGATTAGAAATCACGAAGAACGATACTAATATTGATATCATTCAATTTAGGTCAAATCTAACCTTAGAATTTGAGAAAACAGGGCCCACAAGGTCAAAAAGGGAAATTCGAGAGTAAAATATCAAATTAAGCACTAGGTGGTCGAAACCTAATAACTAATTGCTAAATTAACTCATGGATTCACCTAATTTCAAATTTCAAATAAAACCCCTAATTTTGGGTATAAACCCTAACTCTTAGATTCAAGAATTCAACACCAATAATGAAAGATATATGATTAACAATTCTAGTTACATCATAATCTAGCATAATCCCAATCAATTTCATCATTAATAAGCCTAGATTGCAAAACTATCAAAACCCACTTTTAATCATCCATTACTAAGGAACTAGCAAGAAAAAAGGAATTTCAAGATGATTAGGATTAATAAAACAGGAAGAGGATTAGGAGAACTTACCACTAAGAATCTTCGCCAATAATCCCCAAGAAAGTTCCTAAGAGCTCTAATTTCGGAAATGGTATTAAATGATAGACTAAGGGCTTTTAGCACTTCATTAAATGAACTCACTGCCCGTTACCCGCTTCTACGACACCTAGGCCGCTCCAGCTGTGCCTCTCCAGCGGTCAAGCCTAAATGGCCTGAACCGCTACAGCGGCTGGGTGACCGCTCCAGCGGTACCGCTGTCGCGGTGCTGGTGCCTCCAAAATGGGCACCAGACACCAGAAATCATACCAAGTTTCACATTTTAATCTGATTTTTCAACTAATTCCCGAGGCCATCTGCTCACATACCACATACATAAACACAGATAAAAACATGCTACGAATGCGCTCGTGGCCTCGAAATTCTCAACGGAAGTCTTGTTGACCGAGTCAACCCCCGATACCTTAATTCCAATTTCCCAACTCAAGTCCCAAAATGCATCCGAGTGCATTGGAAATCGAACCAGAGATACACACAAGTTCTAAATGACCATCCGGACCTCTCGGAATTGACAGATTTTCAAAAAAGGTCCGTTTACCCAAAAGTCAACTTTGGGTCTGTTCATTTCGCTTAAAGTCCATATTTCACAAAAAGTTGCCCAAATCAAGTCTAGACAACTCGGGAAGCGTGTCAACGATCTTCTCTGGTCAAAAGTGAGCTAACCAAGCTCGAAATGGGGCGAAAATGCTGAAAAGACTATAACGACTAAACTGGTCGTTCTAGAACGACAGGAGGGTTAAAGAAGTCGTATGTATATAGGCATATCTAGGGCATCTGAGACACTTTATATAACATGATATCATATCATAAGAGATAAAAGGGTAGTAGACCCTTATACTAATCCTGAAAAGGATTTCTTGCTTAAGATCTCTCAAAATTAGTGCTCATGCGGTCACAGCAACACACTCTGAATGAAAATTTAAAAGGATATTTACGTTTGTTCAAGGTTCGATGTGATTCATCCCATCATGTGTGAGTGAGAGATGTTAGAAATGCATGTACGCCCATTGATGGGAAAATACATAACTTGCTTCATTCATGAAGGCAAGCAAGTTACAACTTCACTAAATAACTCCCTATAGTAAAACACATCAAACTACTCTAAAACCCAAAACTAAATGAATATAAACTTGGGTTGCCTCCCAAAAAGCGGTTGATTTAATGTGTCACGGCCCAATTTCATAAGTTGTGAAGGCACTAACTCCTACCAAGTTAGTAAGCCATCCACAACCCGCTAGATAAATCTAATAAAGGAATAAATAAATCATTCAAGTATTAGAAATCCTTATCTTCATAAAACACAAAAAATAGAAGTACAACCATCCCCGAATCTGGTGTAACTAGTACAAGAACGACTAAATGATGTATATATCTAGGCATACATCCGGAAAGTACATGAGTTGTCCGAAATAAAAGACAACAATTAAGATAAATGAAAAAGATCTGGCACCATGGATAAACTGATGGCTCACCCCGAATAGTCCAGATGATAAGCATAACGGTTGGCAGCGTCTCGAACTCCTCTCGTACCGAGAATAGAATCTGCGCATGAAAAGAGTGCAGCAAGTGTAGCTGAGTACGTGGAACAATGTGCACTCAGCAGCATCATCCACTGACCCTAACGAAAACAGAGACAAGGGGTGGCCTACCAACAACAACAACAATAACAACACAACAACAACAACAACAACAATAATAATAAGAATAATAATTATTATTATTACAACAACAACAACAACAACAACAACAACAATAATAATAATAATTATTATTATTATTATTATTATAATAATAATAATAATAATAATAATAATAATAATCAAGCTGTGAAAATCTTAGTTCAATCCTATGTGAAGCTTCTAATCCATAAGTACATCAAGTAACCGAATAAGCAACTAAGTCCTTGGTTTATCAAGCAATCAAATATGCACCCAAGTCCTTAATCCGTCAATCATCCAAAGCCGAAAAAGGCAATCTAAACCATAATCAAGGCATAATAGACAATCAACTTGTTCAATCCACTATAAAACAAAGGAGATTGGATGAATGATATGATATAAAGTGCAAAAGCATGTAATGCCATGCAATGCAATGCAAGGCCTTTCCATCACCTGGTATACACATTTTCGAATGCCGACGAATCGCGACCCATGGGGGACTCGCGAGGTCCATATGTCAGCGCTCCAAAAAATTCCCGGATCACAGTCTCCACATATCATATCTCAACCCTTTAGGCTCGTATAATTTATGTCTCAGCCCCTTAGGCTCATATACCTGTCAACTATCCCATTGGCTCATAATCATCATCACTTCGTCCGGAATCATTTCCCTTCGGACCTTTCATTAGTGTCATCAATGCATATGAGATACAATGATAAATATGAATGTGACATGCTCAGCAACAGGAAGTCAATGCATACAGTAAAGGACCTTACCTCTAGCCATGATAAGTATGCAGGATAAGCATGGATATGGTATGCATCACAATAAGAAGTAGGACTACACGTAATATTCCCTTTTTCAAGTTCTCATAATCACAAAGGTTCCACATTTAGCTTTTTATACACAATAAAGTTCTGTCTCAAGATAACATCATCACTCCATCCGGAAACATTCCCCCCCAAACCCCCATATAAATACTCAAATATATACAAAGCATGAGATACCAAATAAAGCTTGATTATGACATGCACAATAACAAGAAGCCAATAAATACAGTAAAATATCTCATCTTTATTCATTATAAGTTGTAAAGGCCTATCTTTAGCCGATTACGCAGTAAAGTCATTATCTTAGCTTTTTTTCCACTTTTCGACAAGCATTTAGGAGTGATGAGTACCACACATAACAAACAAGACAGACACATAATCAAACAGACAGAAAATACGGGCTCTATACCTCACTCACAGATCCATAAGATCATACAATCTACCACCTAGTGCCCAAAACTGACATTCTGACTAACTATACAATTTAAATTGCACAAGTTCCCATAACATATCACCGGCACCCAATACAAGTGCTCGTCACCTCACGATTATCGGGACCCCTTTATTATCCCCGTTACACCCTCTTATTTGGTCCAATTTATCAACCATAATGCTTAAGTTAGAGTTTATAGTCTCAACATGCCTGGTAAGAAGTGCAGCCAAATCACAGCAAAGCCTTCTCCTTCCGTAGAGCTTCTGAACAATCCAATCTGTTCAAATACATATTAAGCATAAGAATACGAGACAAACGACGCCAATATTACCTTATAAAAGATTTAGGTCCAAAAAGTCAACCCATAGAACCCGTTCCAAACCCCAAAGGTCAATTTCATAATTTTATTGAAAAACGGTTTCAATATGATCTAATTAGTATTCTAGGAAGTCATACGAATCCATTGATGTGCATAATGGTATTATTTAATCCAAACCCAAATTAAGCCATAAAATTAGGATTCTGAACCCAAAAGGGCAAAATAGTAAATTGAACCTAAAAACATGTTCCTCATACTGAATATAACTCATAACCTAAAACCCATCCATTAATAACCACTAATTCATGCTCAATTACCAAAACCCCCAATTCTTAGGTTTGGGTCCAAAATCCTTCAATTTCCTCTTTAATTGAAGCATTCTAAGCATGGATTATAAGTCTAAATCAATGGAATAATCAAATACCAAGTTAGAAGACTTACCCAATGGTTTCTCCTTAAAATCTCCTCAATTCTCCTTAAAAAACGTTCTTAAGACTTAAGGGTTTAGAATGGGAAATCTAAACAAGAATGCCTCCAAAAACACATTTTGTTCAGCGATTTCTCGCACCTGCGCACTCGCTTCGGTGGAAGACACCTCGCTGATGCGGAAGCTCAACAATTATCTCGGGTCTTGCAACGGCGAAACTTCTCGCGCAGCTGCGGCCTCGCTCTTGCATGAAAACCTTCGCAGAAGCGAAACCAGGCCAAATCATCGAAGACTCGTGCCTGCGGGCCCCCCCTCTCGCTGGGGAGATTCCGCAAGGGCGGAACACCCTTCGCCTATGCGAATACACCAGAACTAGCAAAATCTGGTTTTTGACTCCCAAACCCCAAAATCCCTAGACTCTCCCAGAACCTTCCCGATACAAACCAAATATGCAGACATAAAAAAACGCACTACGAACTCTCTCGCGCACTCAGAATTCCCAAAAGAGTTCTTGTTGACCAGGTCAACCCCGAACAGCGAAAAACCAATTTTCTAACCAAACGTCCAAAATTCCCCCAAGACCCTCAGGAACTGAAACAAATACACAACTAGTCTATATTCGATGTTCCGGAGCTAATGGAATCGACGAAATTCCCAAACTGACACAATTTCCCCGATGTTGACTTTAGTCAACCTAACACTTATGAAATACAAGAACTCTAATTGTTTCACTCAAATCACATATGATTGCCTCGGGAATTATGCCACCTATTCCCACAAGTCAAATATATCATAATGAAGCTAGGGGAAAGGCCTAACGGATCGTTACATCATCTACTACTTAAACACATGTTCATCCTCGAACATGAAAGAAAAAAGGACATACGAAAATTATTGAAAAGGTTAGGGATATCTAATCCACAAATCCGTCTACCCAAAATAGCAACCGGCCCTTCCTCAAAAGTCATATTATAATCAAGTAACACCGAAACCCACTGAATCACACAAGAACCATCGGAATGGTACTTCTAGGATAGGGAAATATGAAAGACAGGGTGAACACCCAACAACTTGGAGGCAAAGCCAAACTCGTAGGCTACCTCACCAATACACTGACCAATCTCGAAAAGACCAATGCACTTAGGGCTCAACTTTCCCTTCTTCCCAAACCTTATCACCCCCTTCAAGAGTGAACCCTTCAAAAAAATCAGCTCAATATCCATAAACTCCAAGTCACGAAGCTTCCGATCTGCATAAATCTTTTGTCTACTCTGAGCTGTGAGAAAACCCCCTTTAAATGTCTCAACTCTATCCAAAGAAAATCTCGAAACAAGTCTGTACCACAAGGTATAACCTCAAATGCATCGAGCCAACCAACCGGAGATTGACATCTCCTACCCTACAGAGCCTCAGATGATATAGTCGTTGTAACCAAAACCCAAAAAAGGCAAAAACTGATCCTAATCACTACCAAAATCAATCACGCAGGTCCGTGACATATCTTCAAGGGCACAAATAGCCAGCTCAAATGGATCATCAAACTGAGGGCGGAATGCTGTACTAAGCTCCACTCGAGAGCCTAACTCTTTTTGTGTGGGACGCCAGAAATGAGGAGTAAGTCTGAAGTGATAGGAATGTGTTCCTTAAGCAAACGAACCAACTCTCGGATGTAAATTCTATCCAATTTCTCTGAATTGCAAGTAGTCTGAATCGGTTTGGGATGATCCAACTTAGTCTAACAGTCCACCACGACCCAGGTGACATCAAAATTTTCCTAACAACCATGAAAATATTACCACCAAGTCCGTAGCAATTCTCGTGCTCACTTAATCTTTCAACCTTCCTAACTTAGCTTAAAAGTCTAATCCTTTTACATTTGACCAGTTCCACTCAAGATACCCGATTCGATTATAACCAACCCCTGAACGCAATATGTTAATTCCACAATTATCATCGTAGTAGCCACAATCCTCTATCTGAAGTCGTAACCTATTGTCAAATTGCACCCGCAAAGTACTTCAATCTCACTTATCTTCCTCCCTCACCTTCCAAAGCCATTTCTAGTACTAGAAACCCGTAGAAATCACGTATTCACATACCCCGAGTCCAAATCATGACTCCATCTGACCAGAAAAAAATATGTACTTGTACTAAGCCAGCTCTAAACATCTCCGTCAACAACTGATTTTATACAAAGCTAATCGCACAATTCTCAATTCCCATAGGTCTCGTACGGACGAGCTAAAATCACTGAGTCAACACTCACTATACAGATCCTCTTAATCCTACAAATATCATATTATGCACACTAACCCATTGTTTATCTTACGGTACCAATTCGGTAAAATCAACTAATCATTCCAAAGGCCTGTGGCCCTAGCTTCACCCTTCATAACCGCAAATCCTAAGTGCAATACTTATTATGCCTTTAGCAAATCCAAGAGTACCAATCTCACAATCAATGAGCCTTACCCTGCATGGATGCCCTCTAGTCATTCACATTAGAAATAATTGACCATACTATCTAAGCATC